>NW_015151379.1:186808-194792 GCF_000732505.1 Cyprinodon variegatus | reverse complement strand
CTGGAGGTTTCTTCCTGTTAAAAGGGAGTTTTTCCTCTCCACTGTCGCTACAAGCATGCTTAGTGTGAGGGATTGCCTTTGAGTCAATTAGTTGATGCAATCAACTGGTTTTCCTTGGATAGAAAACTTTGAATCAATCTGACTGGATGATATAGTGAAAAGTAAAGTCCCCTGAGATGACGTGTGTTGTGAATTTGCGCTATAGAAATAAATTGAATAGAATTAAATTGAACGATGACCACATTGGTGAAGCAGTTGAACACTGGATTTTACTTCTTCACCACTCATTATTTAAAAGTAAATACCTTGGCCTACATACAACAAAGACATGACAGAACCTGATTTTCATAAAATGAGTGTCATTTTTTTAGCTTTACCTCCAGATTGGATTAATACCCCCCATTTCTGATAGCAAAATAAGGTCAGATTTTGGGCAGTGACCCTAAAGATTTTAACTGGGGATAGAAGACATCCTGCAGCTTCTTGTTAAGTGACTGAACTGACCCCAGAATGGTGACCACCAGGTCAGTCCAGAGGTGTGAAGCCACTGACCCACCATCTAAGCTGATGTTTCTTTATTTTCCCTCTTCCCCGCAGTCAAACCACAACAAAAAGACGGAGTCAAAGTCACTCCGACGTGTCCGAGCTTTGCCATTTCCATCCTCTCAAATCATTCTACCTACCTAAGTAAATAAACGTGAACCGGCACCCAAGTCCACTTTCCTCCCCAAGATCTCCTATTTAAGATAAACAGGACAGGCGGAAGGTGAGGGGTTAACAGGGCCAAGTTTAGGGGAAAATGAAAGGGGAGGGAGTGATGGGGAGCTGGAAGGAGGGGTGGGGGAGACTCTGGGGAGCTCATTATACTCAGTCGGAGAAGACGTTAACATACAAGCACACATTCTGACCCACACCTCTAATGTTTTTAACGCACACACAGAGACTTATTACTCTCCATGTAACGCACGCTGCATGGCCTCCAGCTTTTAAAGAGGACTCATTGAAAAGCCAAGAAGTCCAACTGGTTTCTGGAGCCTCACGGCCATAACCTGAACTTCCACACAACACCAAAAAGGTGTCATTTGCAAAATGTTTACCTGTATAGTAAAACGTTTGCAAAGAACTAAAAACCTTTTTCTAGTGTAAAATTTATTTATTCTTTTAATAAAAAAAATACAATTGTTTTCAATATATGCACATGCATTTTATTATAAGCCTGTAAAGAATAAATTTTTCTTTTTGTTTTTCTTGTTCTAGCCTTTTGTCAGTGTTCGTCTGGCTCTGTTTATTTACAAGTCCTTGTTTTATGATCATCGCTTTAATTGATAGTTAACTATGGCTCTGCTCTCCCGCTGTTGGATGAACATAAACAAGCGCTAAAGCAAAACATGTGTGACTCCCTCCACGCCGTGTGTACGTGGACGCAACCCGGGGGTGTGAGAGCCAGGAAAGCCAGACTGGTTTCATTATACTCTTAACTAGCTCATTATGGTTTGGGAAAAATCATCCAAACCCTGAACTGTTTCCATAGCAATGCCATCTCAGCTCTTCCTATCCTCCTTTCCCCTTCCTAACCTCTGCAGCCGTCATTTTTTAAATCGCTTCCTCCCTCCTCACATAACGATCTAAGTGCAAACTACACACACATGCATGCACAGGAAAATGGTACTCTCGTCTCTCTGAGATAAAGTTTCACATCTACCCTCCCTTTGCCCTTTTACTTTGGCTGCCTTCTGCTAAAAGACAAATAAACTAGTGGAAAGGAAAACAGCAGGTTTTTTGTCTCAGTCTCTTTCCTTTCTCTTTATTCTTTGTCCATTTCTTTACTTTATGGCCCCACTTTTCCTCTTGCTGTTCCTTTCCATACCAGGAATGTGTAGGACAGAGGAGCAGACATCCTCCTGTCGATCTTTATGGTGGTCATTTGTTTTGGGGCAAAGTCTATCTTTGGAATTCAAACAATAATAGAATGTTAGACAGCCTTTAATTATAAATAAACCCATTAATACTTTTGCAATTAAGAATATATATATAAGTACCTTTATGATTTTGGAAGCTATTGCCCAGGTACTCCGGCTCCTGTTTTCATTCTTCCATGGCAAACTGGTCTTGGGCGATGGGGTGAACTATTTAAGGATCGCAGTGATTGTCTGTCCTTGCTGTTGGTGAATGTGGCCTGGACCAGGAGACAGGGACATCCTCAGGGAACCAGGTATGGAAGATGGAGGAATGTGGGTTGTGCATCCACATGTGCCCGTAGTTTAAACCTTGACTTCTGGGTTTTGGTGGAGGCTTAGTCCTAATCTCCTGCTAAAGGTCTGAGTGTATGAAAACACCTACTAACTTGATGCAAAGCTAATATACTAGCCAGGTGTACATGAGTCTCTATAATAAGCAGAACATCCATCCATCCATTTTCAGTCTTTCTTATCCCAAGCAGGGGCATGAGGGGTTCTGGTGCCTATCTCAAGCTATATACTGGCGAGAGGCGGGGTCTAACCTGGGCAGGTCTCCAGTCCAACACAGGGCAACAGAGAGACAAACAGCACAAACAACCATTCACACACACTCACACCTAGGTTTTTAGACTGTGGGAGGAAGCTGGAGTACCCAGAGAGAACCCACGCATGCTCAGGGAGAACATGCAAACTCCATGCAGAAAGACCCCGGGCCGGGAATCGAACCCAGAACCTTCTTGCTGCAAGGCAGCAGTGCTACCCACCCACTGTTCCACTGAGCAGCCAGGCAAAGCACGAACAAAGTACAAAAATGTAGCTTGTTAGCCTTCACAAATACGCAGAACATACGCTGATCATAAGAACTTACAAAACGTTGGGAGGAGGATATACAATTCAGATTACCATTGTGGTTCATCAAACCTTAAACCTACGGCAGTTGCAGTTTCTGTGTGTATAATGCGCACATTCAACGTGAGATGAAAATGTAAGCCCAAAATATGGGAAATTAATGTTGCAAGAAGAAGAGAGACGGGAGAGAGAATATGCCATATCATATGCCATATAATATGGCATATCCTGGGGTTTGTGGCATATGCCTCTATGCCTTAAACCCCAGGACTTCCATGTGCTGTTGAATTTCAGGTGTTTATGAGACATTCAAAATAAATCCACCCTGATCGCTAAAACTATGGAAGCACTCTGTATATATATATATATATATATATATATATATATCACCTGATATCAGTTGTGTATGTATTAATAGTAGATCACTAACAATACTTACTCTAAGTTGACCTGCATTTTTCTGTCTACACAAACAATTTAGAGGTCATTATTCAGTATCTCAGTGAATCAGGGCCATGATAAAAGTTTTAGGACAATCAATGTCCTGGACACAAGTGAATGAAATGAACCTTCTCTGTGAGGTAGTTCAGGCAGGCTAGAAGGGTGTCTGATTTTTCCTTCTGGACCTGAATAGGGTGAATAATTTATAGTGTGTACACTTGATTTTTATAGTATTATTTAAAATATATCGAGCAGAAATAGTAAAATAATATGTGACATTGTGACCCTCAGATTTTTGCTTTGTTGCTCTTCATGTTTTAACTATAGAGTCCCTGATTTGAGAACCTGCATTTAATCCCAGACACATTTCTTTTCTCAAACTAAGCAAGAATTTTTAATGCCTAAAACCCAAAGGATGTCAGCAAAGTTTAAAATGTTTAGAACCCAACAAATGTCTTAAACAAAATTAAAATTTTCCGGAATTATTCAGCATCTGAAATTAAATTATATAAAGACTGTGTACAAATTTTCAGAGGTTTAAAATTAAAATCTACAAACACTTGTTACATGAATTCAGAAACTACATATACTCTTTAGTCACAGTTTATATTCCTACTTTGTGCTTTAACCAGGAAAACTTCTACATGGAAACAAACACTGATCCTGTAAATAGGTGAAAACAGAGGTGTTTGTTTCCACTCCTGAACGGCTGGTGTCCCGCAGGTTTCGTACTTCTTCAGCCCCCCAGATTTTTCATTGATGGCTGATTTACAGGTTTTTTATGAATTGCAAGCATCAAAAGCAGGGAAACATCTAAAACATTTGCAACACCGGTGTTCTGTCAGATGAGCATACCCAGACCAGCATACCCATAGCCCAAACACGTTTATCCCTTTAGTTCTGTACGAAAAATACACTTCAATCTACCTCAACGGGCATGTATCCCTTTAGTAATGTACAAAAGAAATTTTTCTTTTTTTTTCCTTTTGGTGTTTTTTGAACTGTATGGTAATCTGACCATAAACTGTTTTTTTTATACATGAATAAACGGATACACTCCCCTTGAGGTAGTTTAAAAAGTATTTTTCGTACAAAGCGATAAATGCAAATCTGATGTCTTGTGCATGCGTATTGACTATATGCATGCTGGTCTGACAAAACCCGGCCTTCAAGAACTGGCTTCCCTGATGACACCCCTGATTAAAAGACAAGGAGCCCCTCTTTATCCAACACCTGGGCTAACTTCTACTTGCATTCACATGTCAGTCAAACCTTAGATTTAACAGTAAATTCTGGATATCTTTCATTTATCATAAGAACTAAATTATCCCAAACTTTCGGTTCTTTTTTTAAAACTAATCAATCAGATCAACTTATTCTTGTGTGATTTTCCAAACAAAGGTCTGCAATAGTTTGGTAATTTAACATGTGACAGAAACATTTTTCTGAGGAGAGAGGATGTGGGGGGTTGATGTTAAGGATCCTGTTCATGCAACAGCTCTCAGATATATCCTGGTTGGAGCGAGGCGACTCCAAGCTCCCCTCACTATCGTTTGCAGAGCACTATGGTCTGATGCATGGCAGCTGAAATATGACCATTTAAATCAATCAACACTATTTATGTTGATTGTTAGTTAGAGATTTTAGAGTGTATGGATGGAAAATCATGTATTATTATTATTCACCCAATGTTTTTCTACTACTAAATTACACTATTTACTGATGTATTTTAAAGTATGCCAATCAGAACATCTGAAACTGAACAAAAATACATGAAATTATACATTAAAGATAGCATTTATGCTGGCACATGTGCACAGTGTGACAGAGGGAGGTAGGAGAACAATAGCTGTAGCTTATTATAGATGAAGGAGTGGAGCTTTGGAAAATGGCTCCATAAACATGTTAGAATATGAAAGAGTTCAATGAGCATGAATACTTCCTGTAGAAGTTGCTAACTACCTAGTGGCAACATGTTTCCTGGACAGTTGCCTTTTGTATCTATGCTTCTTTTTCTATGTCTGCTTCTGTCTCCTTTAACCCCAGTGGGCCTCAGCAGATGGCCGCTCACACTGAGCCTGGTTCTGCTGGAGGTTTCTCCCTGTTCAAAAGGAGTTTTTCCTCTCCACTGTCGCTACAAACATGCTTAGTGTGAAGGATTGCCTTTAAGTCAATAAGTCGATGCAATGAACTAGTTTTCCTTAGATAAAAAACTTTTAATCAGTGTGACTGGATGATCTGGTGAACTGTTAAGTGCCTGAGATGACGTGTTGTGAATTGGTGCTATAGAAATAAATGCTCCAAGGCTGAAACCATGATTGTATGTGAGGCTGTTTGTTTTCCTCTCATCGCTGGATGTTTCCTTTCGCAACTGTCCATCTAACAATGCAGACACAGTATACTGTATGATTGTGCACAAAGAGTCGCATTTTATCATAAGAGCAACCCTTTTACTTTGTCACCTTGATGAAGCTCCTGGCGCCTCTTTAGGGCTGTTTTAAAGCCCAGACATCCTTAGCCATTACTCAGGTGATACGCCACCGCCGGATGATCAATGTGTCGCTAATAGCGGGCACTGGATGGAGCAAAAAGCTGGAGAAAGGCAATGAAATTGATAGAGGAAGATAAAGAGAAGCACTGAGAGAGACTGCACTTTTACCATCTCATTTATCACCCTGTTCGTTCGGAGCACTAACCCGCTGCTCTAATAGCCTGTCTGGATGGAGTATTTACAAGGTGCCATCAAAACAGCAGCCTTTATCTGGGCACTTGAATCATACACCGTTATTATTATGCCTGCGGGTTCTTGGATGTGTGTACTTGTGCGAAAGGACCACTGACCCTTCCTTTTGTCAGAGCGAGAGAGGCGTCAGAGGTGAACGTCCACTGTGAGGAGGATAATGTTTCTGAAAGTTCAGGGAGGTCATCAGTTCATCACTCACGTCCCTGTCTGTCTGCTTGACCTTCAGCCTGCTCATCTGTCTCACTGCTTATCACTAAGGCCATCTTTGTTGTAATGCTTTTGATGTGCAGCACTTTCAGAATGGGAACGCTGTGGAACATAAAGATGGGAAGAATGAAAGTCAAGAGAAAAAACAAAGACAAGAAAATGTATGTGACGTTTCAGTTTATGCATGGAAACAGCAAGCTAAAGACGCAAAAACTTTGATAAGTAAGCTGTGCAAGATGGAGGAGGGGATTGATTTTGTGCAAGGGTGCAAAGTGTGTGTGGGAGATGGGGAGAGAGCGGAGAGTGCCTGGCGATGCTGGAGGGAGGGCAGGAGGGAGGCTGAGCGTCTGGAAAGCATCAAGCTGCAGCTCGATGTATGTGTGAGCGCAGCTCCTCTGGTCTCTGGCTTGTTAACCTGGAGGTTACGGGCAGCTTCAGGTGATGAAGTCAATGCCTGGCACACAAGATGGGAAAAAAGACCTCTCCCATGGTGAGCACATGTTCACGAATAAACACACATATTTAGAATGGTATATGCTGTGGCCTCTGTGCACCACAACTCTTTAAGGGAGTAGTTTGACATTTAAAGGATTATGCTCATTCCCTTTTTCCCACCAAAAGGTAAATGGCAGAATAAATTCAAGGCTCATGTCAGAATATTTAAAGTTATTTCAAACTGGTTTGCAAAGCATTCAACTTTTCCAGATGTTTTTCACATTACAATCCCACACTTTAGCATATTTTTATCGATGCAATACATCAATACATCAGAAAGTAGTGAAGAATGTGAGGTGAAAAGCAAATGATGCATGATTCTTTTAGCAAAAAAATTAAAAAATGTGATGCAAATGCTTATACTTAAATACATCAAAGTACACGCAAATAACTTTGTGTTCTGTACAAGATTTTTGCGCCTTGCGTATTTCTATTTGTGATAGAGAGCAACAAAAAAATCTCCATTTAACAGATGACACAGAACAGGCTAAAAAATGGCTTTTTGGGTCCAAACTACCCTGCATGTGGAGGAGAATCTATAATAAACCCTAAAAACACCATCAGCACCATGAAATATACTGTTGGAGGCTGTTTTCTCAGCAGGAACAGAAACCAGGTGGGAATGTATATAAAAACAAAGAAAGCAATGCTCTTCTTTGTTTTGATTTATCCAATAAAACACTATTTAGTTTGTAGTTGTAGAGCGGCAAAGTGTGAAATATTTTAAGGGGTTTGAACATTACTACAAGGCATTATAAACAATGGAACCGATTCAGTTCTCTTATCAGCCTGTAAATCATTCACTTCATCCTGGAAAATAAAAAACCCTCTTAAAGTTATATTGGGAAAAGTTCCTATCAAGACATTCCTCTCAAAAACAGGGTTGTTTTGACTGCAACATTCACCCAACGGTGTAATATTGCAACAATTACAAAACAAGCTCCAGATAAAATGTAGCAATAGCTACATATTTACATGTTGTAGATGCTGGAATAAACACAGGAAAAATATGTACAGCCTTTTACTTACTTCAGTCAGATAAATCCAGTTCAGTAAATGGAGGGGATGATGCTCAAGCAAAAATCTGGAGGTTGTGTCACTTATTTACCTGAGGGAAGGCTGTGTATACAAATGTAGGACCCAATAGCAACATGAAACCAGCCAATAGGACCCAATGAGTTGGTTAATGCAGTTGAAAAGAAAAAGAAAAAAACAGTTGGTCACATTGCCAGACAGGATACTGTCTGGCAATGTGGCAATAAGAATAATTGTCTTGATGCCAAAAAGAGCC
>NW_015151379.1:184168-186644 GCF_000732505.1 Cyprinodon variegatus | reverse complement strand
AGAGAAAAGATGAAAGAGGACATAGAAAGGAGACAATGACAAAACATTTTCAGTCTGCTTCATCACCTGTAACGAGATGAAAGAAGAACAGCACAACCGAAAGACATGGTACGAGATATACAATAAAGCAACACCTTGAAACTATCGCTAAAGTAATATTATTAAGTCTGACATGTACTCTGTGTTACCTGAAGATATGAATGTGGACTTTCTGTTTGGAAGTGAATCTCTGAGTACCTGGAGCCAAGCAGCTGTACAGTTGGTCTTACAGTCAACGGATAGAAGTCGATAGGAGCCCAGAGGATAAATGTAAAGTTATCTGGTAGAACCTACCTTCGTTATTCCCTCATTTAGATGGCGGATTTTAGTTTTGCTGATTTTTTTTCTGCTGAAAAAGTCAAAACTTGTGTTTTAATCTTTCAAAAGTTCTAATCTAAGAGTATCTATTTATACTGTCTTATTTTTTAAGGGCAATAGTTTATGTTATTTTAGGATTTGGCCTTTGTTTCAGAGCTGCAGTTCAGAGAATTCAGACAAAAAATCTCTGAGTATTGTGTAGCCAGAGAGAGAAAGACTAACAGCTGGTACAGTGTGTGTGCTTTACCTCTAGAGGCCTGACTGGGGTCGGGGTTGAATTACATGGAATCATTTGGATGAAGAAAGGTGGAGGGAGTTGGCTCCATAGCCAAGAAGCGAGGGGTGACAGATGAACAACGTGAGGGGTGAGGGAGGGGGGGTGGTACTGGGTAATTAAGCCAGAGTCTGACACCCAAGGCGGTTCTCATGCTCTGGCACAAGCCATTGTGGTCAGGAATCTGAGAAATGCATTTGATCAGCGCGGTGTGTCTGTGTGGGTGTTATTTTGGATGACTTCTGGGCACAATGCAGCCACCGGAGAAGAGAAAGGGAGAAGACAGGCAGCAGGCAGGGGTTACCTGATGAATGCAGCACATATTTGGGACTTTGACAGGAAAATCCTCATTTATATAACTTCATTCATCGGGGGGGATGAGAATCTTAATTCCTTTTGCTGCTCAAGAAGAAGATCAACAGAATTATAGTTGAAAGGAGTAGAAAGAAGGTCTGAAGGATATTTCAGCAGACCCTGAACACCCTTTGCCTCCCACCTCACCCATCTCTCCCTTTTGTTCTCATCCTCACAGTCAATATGTGTGTGTGTGTGTGTGTGGGTGTAAGATGAGTGTCCCCCTTTAGAGTAAAGACTCATACGATCCTCAGCTTTGCAGTTTTGACAGCTGAATAACCCCATGAACAAACAGACACCCCAGTCCCGGATTCTGTGTCCTGGATCCAGCCAACTGGCTGGAGGTGTTGGGATTCATTATAGGTAGACAGTGCTGTTCAAAAAAATTAACAAAAAAAACAAAAAAAACAAATGGTAACCCTTGAAGATTAACCTATTTTATTTTTTGTTATCTCAGATTTTAGAATATTGTTTTGGTTTTTTTTTTATGTGATAGACATGCCTGAAAGAGAGGATGATGATGAAAGGGAAGAAAAAATATTTCAAATGTTTACGGAATATGAAAAAAATATAAAAAATGGGGCATGCATGTTCTCGTAACCAAAACTCTTATTTAGCATAAAATCAAGTCTGACCAACAACTTCATGATTTCACATAACGAGTTCACGTTTTCCCCATTGGTGTAATTCGGTCTTTTATGGAAGATGTTTTGGTTTGATGAAACCAGCTGGCTTGAATCTAAAGTCCAGCTGAATATTGTCTTTACCAAGAATAAACCATTACTGCGAAAAACAGCATCAAAAAAGTGCAAAACAGCATCATTCTGCGGGAAGACTCTGATTCCAGCCATGGACGGATGGAACAAGACAAAGAAGAAAACTAGTTAGATGTTGGAAAAGATCTGAAGGGAACTTTTCCCCTCCAGCACGACGACTGCATGATCCAGATCTATAGGGAACATCTATGGCCCTGTCAGGAGCTGGATCTGGGGATTTCATCATAGCTGCTCTATCAGATACTAAGGGAAGCCAGTTCTGATGGAGGATGCCCCGGCAACACAGCAAAAAGGACTCTGTTGCAGGGATGGAGAGCTTCTTCAGCAGAAAAAGAGGTGCATTCTAGGTCCTTTCCTCCAATGGCTGTTCAGGCTTAATAAATATCACTGCTCTCCACAAAATCCATAAGTTATCAGCCCTCCTGTTAACTGCAGTTTTATCATGTTTCTTCTCAGTTGCACAGACTATCCTACACCGTTCCACACTTCATTTGATCTGAGCATGCTGTTTCTATGGACACTACTGAACTTTGCCCTCTGTTTTAAACCTTTCCCCACTGTGAGGATATAAAGGATTGTTCTACTCAGGGGCGGATTTAGGAAATTTGGGGCCCTAGGCAAAAAGAGGTAGGGGCCCCATCTGAATAGAGAAGACAACACATTAAACAGACCCATAATATAGATGCAGAAATTTTAATAGAACAGAAATACATTA
>NW_015151379.1:182907-183509 GCF_000732505.1 Cyprinodon variegatus | reverse complement strand
AGTGCTAGAGGGGTCTGAAAAGTCGCTAAAAATAGCGACTAAAGCGCTAAGTTGGCAACACTGCTCTTTGCGTCGTTTGTTGCAAAGATTTTGATTAAAAACATAATCAATGTGCACAAATAAGGATTAGTTGTATTAACCATAAATGTAAACAGAGTTTTATGGGGCCTCCAGGAACTTGGGGCCCTAGGCACCTGCTTAGTATTGCCTAATGATAAATCCATGGTTCTATTCCATATCCATTTGAGGTTTAGGTCGGTTCTTAAAAAATTATTTCAGCTTAGCTAAATCTCTTACTTATGCTAGTTATTCCTAAGGGTTACAATTATGCTTTGATTAATGATACTTACAATAAAAATCTTTTCTTTCATCCAGAAACCTTAGTGGAACCATTATGTTTTTTTCCCACTTTAAGTTCACCTAAATTAGAATCTTTCTGCATAAAATTTATTAACACCATAAAAGTTTTCATTTTTTTTATACTCACTCTTCCTGAAATTTAAACACTTCTTTAGACACAGACTTAAATGAGGAAATATGCATAAGAAGGATCATGTGAAATGTCATTAACAGCATATTTAGTTTAAACAAAACTAATGTTT
>NW_015151379.1:170938-181456 GCF_000732505.1 Cyprinodon variegatus | reverse complement strand
CGAGCAACACTTTCCTCCTCATGTCAGCATTTTGAAGTTCTTACAGAACCCTGTAGGGCTGCAGCAACAGATAAAAACTGTAAACCAGGGATGGGTAACTCCTGCTGCCAGGTGCACACCCCTTTTTCCAGGAATCTGATGTTTTGTGGTCGTTCTCATTTCCTTTAAATGTTGCCTGCATCTAAGTTTGTGTGAAACATTGTGGCTGCATACCGACCTGCATGCATATAAAAACAATTGAGGGTCATCACTCAGCACAAAACATGGAAATATAAGCTCCATGTTTCAGGTGCGCAACAGAAGGCATTTCGTGTAAAACACAAAACAGTCAAACTCTTTGAGGAATTTTAGGAAGATGCAACTTTCCTTTCAGTGCAAGAAACTGGATACAGAGACCCAGAGATTTTAATAACTTCACTGAGGTCTGGTTTATCCAGAACTTTATGTCAATGTGAACTTTTAAGAGCCATTCATTTCATTCAGCTGTGCTGCATCCAAAACATGCAGAGCAGATCTTAAGGACCAGGGAGGGAGATCCCTGCAGCTATTTAAAGACCTATTTTTGGAGGGCCGAGAACAAAGGTTACAAAGCAAACTATTCCTCACATCTGATGGTTTCTATAAGTATTTCAATTAGACCTAAATACATTTTATTTCTTAATAAGATGTGGCTTCAACTCTAAATAGTAACCTCAGCTTCTGAAAATGAGTTTTTATTTAATTAAATCTGGTTGCTGCTTTTACTTATAATTGGTTTTTGTGTAAGCGATAAGGTGTACGATTAACGCCATCTAGTGGGAGAGCAAAGTACAGCAGCGACCAGATAAAAGTTAGTTAAAAGCTGGAGGCTGACATCTAGTGCTTGGTTGTACCAGAAGATCTTCCCCATATCCACATCCAGAATTAATCACAGATTTGTATAAAAAAGCAAGCAATAAAGAAACACAGTTTGTTTTAATAATTTTATTTTTATTTCTCCGTCCTCAGATCTGAGTGGTGCGCAGGTATTTCTTCCCAGAAGGCAACTCTTTGGTTGCTACTCCTTTGGGGAAGAGAGCGGTAGCCTCAGAATCTGGGAGTGAAGGAATGACCATGACTTTGTCACCAGGCTGAAAGTGAATAAAAAACAAAAATTTATAATAGATTTTAAACGAGTTGGTTTCCATCCAGACAGTTAACAAAAAAGCTTGGCTCTCCATCCATAATTCGGACTTCCTACCTTCCAGTCGACAGGTGTGGCCACCTTCTTCTGCGCAGTCAGCTGCAGAGAGTCGATAACTCTGAGGATCTCATCAAAGTTCCTCCCTGTGGTGGCCGGGTAAAGGATGGACAGCTTCAGCTTCTTGTCTGGGCCGATCACGAACACCTGATAGGCGACACAGGTTAAATATTAGTGAACAAGTCCATGGACGGAACCACGATGCTGGCTTGATCATCACGGCTGAGTTCAAGATTTTTTGGCATCTTGAAGCTTAGAAATCAAGACTGAAAAAGGAGCGCAGTTTGTGAGCATCTGTCTTTTTGACTCCCGTCAGACAGGAAAATAACTCAACAGTCTAAAGGCTGATTAATACAGCTCTATTCTAGACTTTACAGATGATAAGGGAGGCTTTTAGTACAAATGCTGCATTCAAACTGCAGGAAGGAACCTCTCTTCCAGCAGCTGATGCATCATTAGCAAGCATTTAGCTTGATGCTTGTCTTCAGGAGCTGGCATATACCGTCAGCCTGGCCCACGAAAAACTGCATCACTCACATCGTCATAGTGATACAAAGGATCTTCTCATAGATCTAATTATAATAAAAAAAATTATTTAGCTTCATATATCAATTTAGAAGAAACAAGTGGATGCCAGATGTGTAGGAGGACATTAAACAGGAGAAAAGAAATAAAGAATAGTAAAATATTGGCATGTCAAAAACAAGGAGGAGGAAAAATAAATTGAAAACTAATTTTCTAGAACACAGATGTCAAACTGGTTCCAGAAAGGGCCATGTGGCTGCAGGTTTTCCATTCATATCAAGTCCTCATGTTTACATTTTACTCCCTTGATGAGATGAATGGAGTCTGGTGCGATCGCTTGGTTGGAAAGAAAACCTGCAGCCACACGGCCCTTTCTGGAACCAGTTTGACACCACTGGTCTAGAACATATTTTGATTTCAAGTTCCTTCTTGTGTAAATTTTTTTTTTCCTCTTAATTAAATCAGGTCTTCAATTAGAGGCCTCATCGATGCCTCCAAACCAGCTGATTGGCTGCTGGGTGGAGAGTTTTCTAGGATTCAAATCAATTTTGAAAACTAGCCTGACCCGGAGCAGGTTTTCCTTTCAAAGTACGTTACCATGACGACTAGGGGTATAAATCACACCCATCATTGCGATTCGATTCAGTATCGATTTCCTGACCCAACGATTCAATTATTTTCGATAATCAAGAATACACCACGATACGATTTGATTCAATTAATTGGTTCATTTTTTTTTTTTTTACATCTTACAGGCTAGACAATGTTTCAAATTTGAAATAAATCAATGAAAGCTGTAATATCATGCATTTTTTTTTTAGAAACAACAGCAAATAACAGAAGTAGAAAAGTTGCACTCCACCTATTCCTATTAAAACCTCATTCACTGAAATAATAATGCCCCTGCGTTATAGATTCTGAAAGGCTTTGCATCAAAAAATACTGCACAAAATCAGTGCAATGCAATACCTCGGCTCCAGACGTCCCGCCCCCTCCACAGACGCTCCGCTGCTCCTCTCCCAGATTGTAGCTGACCGCAAACAGTGCCGCAGACAGGAGGCCGACTTAGTTTGTTTTTATGACCGAAATTGCGGCAAAGAACTCGTGAAGTTTGACCCGCTAGAAGAGCGAGGTGCGCGAGAACGCTGGGACCCTTTTTCCACCTGGATCTCCGCTCTTTTTGGCCCTCATGTCCCTCCGTCGTCGGACTAAACTCGTCCCCACTTCCTCGCCGCCTCGGCCGTATCTAGACCCACAGCGTGTAGCTCAGACCACGCTTCAATATTGAGCATGAATCAAAAATGTCTGCATCAAGCTCACTGCAACACACTGCTGTAAGAGTATAACCAGGAAGCGAGGTAGGAGGGCAAAATAGGTTTAGCGCCACCGCAGCACGGGAGGGAGAATTACGCCCAGGAGCAAATGGATAAAAATAGCCGGGGGGAAAAAAAAAAAAAAAAAAAACATGAATGGATTCTCTTGCGTCGGATCGTCGCTGTTGGATCGATGCATCGATTATTATTTACACCCCTAATGACGACTGACCTCGCTAATAAATCCACCTTCCTGATAGAGGCGGCCACTGTAATGATAGCTTTACCCAACAATAATTTTTTAAAGCTTATAAAGAAAAAATAATTTAAATAGTGAAATCTGTTTCAACTACTGACCTGGTTATAAAGCTGACAAAACGATCAGATTTCTGTAAAGCTTTTTTGTTTACAGCCTGCAGCACTTTGGCCCTGCGGAGGATGTCGTATTCTTTAATATAGTCGGACAGAACAAGAAGGAATTGTAAAATATTCTCCATCTATAAAAAAGTTCAAAGTACATGCTGGTTGTTGCTTATGGCCGAAAAAAGTCGATGTTTATAGATATGCATTAAAATGAAGAAAAAAAACCAAAGAATTTTTAAAACAAATCAAAAGGTAAAAATTGTTAAAGATTGATTATTAGGTCTGATTAGTAGTGATGGATCCAGCAACAGCGATGCGTAAGTGCACGCATCGAGTCCATAGATCAAAACACTATTGGTGCGCGTGTCGTTTCAACAGTCATGTGACTGATCCAGGAGTTGTTTCTGACTGAAGACTGACTAAAGTGTGTTTAAAATCATATCTGTCAACATGATGCATCTGCTAAAAACACGTCTAATATTTTGCAGTTTATCATTAAAATGATCAAGAATTTTGGAGCAGCCTAAAAGGAAGATTCAGACGTTGCGTTTTTATTTTTATTTATTTATAGTCATAGTTTTCCTCTCAGTTATCACTCAACTTATCACTTAAATTAACTTATTTAAAGTTACTTTAAAATTGAATCTTAGTTTACCATTTTTACTGTGCTTATTGTTGTAAAATTCAGATTTTAAATCCTAGTCTACAAGCATCCTCATTCACATTTTCCATAAATTATTTATTGGCTGCATCTAAAATATCAAAGATATTTTCAATTTAAACACAGATATGAAAAAATAGAATATAACCTACAATAACTTATATGATATGAATGTACTGGGTCATCAAATCCATTCAGTTTAGTCCAAGTTTAGTTTAGTTTTGTCCAATAGTGTCTTAAAATGTCCAGCAGGTGTCAGTATTCTGCGAGGCAGTATCGATGCAGTTTCACTACAGCTTGGCAATGTGTCAAAACGCTTCAAGCTGCCTCATTAACCCATCACTACTGATGAGTGATTGAAACTGCTGCACCGTGGGTAGCACTACTGCCTTGCTGCAAGAGGGTTTCAGGTTCTATTCCCGTCCTGGGGTCTTTCTGCATGAAGTTTGCATGTTCTCCCCAAGCATGCGTGGGTTCTCTCCGGGTACTCCGGCTTCCTCCCACAGTCAAAACACATGACTGTTAGGTAAAATGGCTTCTCTAAAATTCTGCTTAGGTGTGAGTGATAGTCTGTCCTGTTTCTGTTTGTGTTGCCCTGTGATGGACTGGCGACCCGTCCAGGGTGGACCCCGCCTCTCACCTGTAGACTGCTGGAGCAACCCGAGCACGGACAAACGTGACAGAAAAGGGATGGACGGATGGATAAATTAATTACATGCTCTTGCAGCAGTGTGTCGCAGGTATGAAGATGATATTTTTGATTTATGCCTTATATTGAAGCGTGGTCTGCGCTATGTTATTCCACGCCACAACACAAGAGGGCCAATCAGGAACTAGCTGTGGGTCTGGATACAGCCAAGGTGGTGAGGAAGTGGGGGAAAGTTTGTGCGACAACGGAGGAACATGAGGGCCAAAAAGAGGGGGAAAAATTCTCCCAGCGTTCTCGTGCACTTCGCTCTTCTAGCTGGTCCAACTTCATTAGTTTTTTCCCATAATGGCAGTCATAGAAACAAAACAAGCCGGTAAAGAACAGGAAATACACAGTTTAGAGCGGATGCAGAATAGACCAATCAGAGGCCTCCTTTCTCTCCTCCCTGCGGTACTGTCTGTTTTCACCTTCAATTTTAGGGAGGTGCACCTGCAGAAGGGGAGGGGGCGCATATCTGCGTGAACTCCGACACACATGCAGACGACCTGGTTTCTGAGCGTAATCAGGGCTTTAGTGATTGAAAGTGAGCAGAATGGTTTTTCTTACGCAGCGAGCAGTCAGGGGTTGTCCAGCTTTGTTCCTCTCGTCAGGATCCAGCATGCCCAGCTGGACGGCAAGCTCTCGCTTCTCATCAGCGATGATGGGGTACGGCAGAGAGCTGTCGCCCTCGTTAGCATACGCCATCACATCCTGCAGAGAAAAAGCACATAACTTAGGCCAGAACATTATTATTAGGAGCTTTAACTGTGAAATCAAAAATGAAATGCTTTTTATTTTCTACTGGAGGTTTCTTCCTAGTAAAAGAGTTTTTCCTCTCCACTGTCGCTACAAGCATGCTTAGTGTGAGGGATTGCATTCCAGTCAATGTGTCGATGCAATCAACTGGTTTTCCTTAGATAGAAAACTTTGAATCAATCTGACTGGATGATCTGGTGAAGTGGAAAGTACCTTGAGATGACATGATGTGAATTGGCACTATAGAAATAAACTGAATAGAATTTACACTGCCTGCTATTTCATGATACATTAGTGGGGGTCATTAGTTTTATTTCAATAACCAGAATAATGTCAGCTCAGGGGGCGGTTGGTGTTCTTTACTAGCAGACCAGCAATAAAAAGAAAACTGGATCATTTCAACATCTCTGCTGTATTTTTAGACACATGAACAGGTTCTAATGTTTAACTTCAGCAGCGTTTTACTGCCGCTGAGCGACTCTTCATGGATTCAACTAAAGTCACTGCTTCTTGTTAAAGATTTCTAGAAGTAGAAAATGATGAACCTTGTTTGATTACTTACAAACCAGGAAAAGTTACATTTCCTTTAATGGTGAAACATTTCATTAAAAAAAACGTTGCTAAAAGCATAAACTAAGACTAGAGAGGCGTCTCTATGGCTGGAAAAAAAGAGAAACTAAACTGGACTTTGACCCAACAATTAAAGTCCATGGGCCGAGGTAAACAGTCATCCTATAAATCACAACCCAGGTTCATCTTTATCCCACCATCCCTACCCATGATGGGAACAATTTAATGCAACGACCCATTAAAAAAATGAAACCACAACCAATAACAAAGGAGCACCCTCTGCGATTCCCTCACCTTGCTCCATTTTTTATGGTCCTCAACATTGTCTATGGACAAGGCGATCATCTTCACTCCTCGCTTCTTGAACTCATCTTTGAGCTTGGCAGCACGTGCAAGCTCAGTGGTGCACACAGGGGTGAAATCTGCTGGGTGGGAGAACAGGATACCCCACCTGCAGGAAAAAAAATTATTTAATCAATCAACGATGGATAAACTTCCTGCTAAAAACCATGAAAAGGCCATGACTGGTCAGCACACCTCATTCAAGTCACATGTTTGATATGCTTCTGACCGAGGCACATGATTTCTCATGCTCCCACTTCCTGTGCTTACAGATTCAATTCTATTCAGTTTATTTCTATAGCACCAATTCAAATCACGTCATCTGACGGCACTTTACAGTTCAACCAGATCATCCAGTCAGATTGATTCAAAGTTTTCTATCTAAGGAAAACCAGCTGATTGCATCGACTTATTGATTCTTCAGCAATCCCTCACACTAAGAATGCTTGTAGCGACAGTGGAAAGGAAAAAAAACTCCAGCAGAACCAGGCTCAGTGTGAGCAGGAATCTGCTGAGGTTGACTGGGGTTCAAGGAGACAGAAGCAGACATAGAAAAAGCAGCTGTGAGAGAGCGGATAACCTGAAGAGTTAATATCATCTACAAGAAAAGAAATGAGACCAAACAAAAGAGCATGGCAGCAATCCAAAGCAAATATATTCTTTAAAAACTTGGCATCACATGCAGAAAAGGGAAGAGAAAACTGATCCCTACAGGGATCCAAAAGATCACCTGATAACTGGGTGACCAAAATCATACCACTCCCTCCACCCCATTGCCCTCTGGTTATAAAACTGTTTCAAAACAAACTCAAATGGACTTTGTTCTGGGCTATCCTGGAATTCAAGCTTGATCCTGCTTTGGCAGCAACAAACCTGATTGATGATAATCATAGCATTAAGAAAAAAGAAAGATCTAGGACGCAGCTTCAACAGACGCCTTCCTCTCCCAGTCCAGCAATTATTCCCACTGACAGAGAGAAAGAAACAAGTTATTTTCCAGTTTCCCTAGAGGGATTGTTTGCTTTTTTTCCCAAGCAAAGAATTTGGACATGATGCACGTGTTCGTCTTCCAGGCAATCCACAAAATTTGAATCCAGAGGTTATTTGCAACGTGTTTTTTTCCGGTTTTGCAAGATTTTTCTCGCAAAAAAAAGTTAAGCAGCAGTATTTTAAAGTTCCCTTTAAGTTTTAAGCACTTTTAAATGCATGATAGAAACAAACATTGGACAAATGTAAACATTTTAGATTTGCATTTATCAGCAAAGCGTGTTTTTAAAGCCTTTTCATGAGTTATTTGCTCTAAAAAACTGATAGAACATTAGAAACATATTCCAGAGGTAAATGGTTCAGGTATGTCCTGCTTGTGTAATAGTAACTGTTGGCGGTTTTCCATTTGGCGTAACGGTTTGGACAGAAAAATGGCATAATTAAGCCAATAATTATGCGTAAAAACTGTATTCATTGCGTTCGCATAAAATATTAGATCGTAATTATCCTGTATTTAGCGACCATATGTTGCAGTTTTAGAGAAGAACAGTGAAAGATAAAAGAAAAATTGAGAAATATGCACACACAAAAAAAAGCTGAGGTATTGTGAGCATGCGCACTTACGAGTCGCCCAGAAAATCGTGAAATTTGATCTTTCCAGCGGTGGTGTCCGCCTCGAAGTTTGGGAAAACGTCTCCCAGCAGGATTCCAGGCATGGTGGCTCCTAACTGCGGCTGGCAAACAGGAAGAGAGAAGGCTGGCGGACTGGGCTGGATGCAGCTGAACTGCGATGGCTCATCAGGGCCACATGAATGACAGCAGGAAAGGGGAGGGGCTAACACAACTCTTATCGGGACGCTGGCCAATCAGGGAGGAGGCGTTCTTTATAAGCCTAAATATTACTTCCTACATTTTTATTTTAATAAGTAAAGGTTTATGAAAGCACACGGATACCTCTTCTAAAAGTTAGAGGAATCGATTTAATGGACGATAAAATTCAGCAGATAAGGAAGTTTCAGTGTGATTTTCTGTAATTAAAGTTTTTTTTATATAAATTGGAGGAAAGCATGGATGCATTCTGTGTTTAAAATAAAAGAAACGGTGCTTAACTTTTAAATTTTTCTAAACATTTACCCTTGCAAAAACAATTTTTTTTGTTTAAGGATCTGAATAAAAGCAAGAATATTTCACCCAAATATGAAGATTGTTTGTTTTGTTTTGTTTTTTAGATTATTTTAACACAAACCTAACATTATGCATATGCTTTTTTAAATATAGCATATGTAGTTGTATTATAGTAAATATAGTTTATTTAGAATTTAAAAACTATACTTCTGATTTCTTTTTTTTCTTTATCCCTGTCATGTTCATCATTATGGCAACAGAGTTGGAATGTGAGCGCCGTGCTCTGCTAAACACTTTTGCTTTGCCAAGGGAGGCTTGTCAGGATGAAGAACCTCCCTCGATCATCTAATACTGTTTATAATTTATTTAAGATTTACTTTTATTACAGAAGTAGGATTAGTAATGCAAAACATTACTGGTGGACAGGGGAAGAGAAGGAAAAACAAAAGAGCAGAAATACAAAAAAAAAAAAAACATACAATCAACTTCTGTATCTGCAGAAGATTAAAACTGTCTGCAAAGCCGAGGGAGAACCTGTAGGAGCTTCTGCAAACAGACATGCAATCTGGAGGGAGCAGAGAGGACCTCAGCCCAGCAGCCATCCCGAAGCACAGAGTATACTTCAGATTTCTAAGTATACTTAAAGTATACTTCCAAATTAATACTAATGAGTGTATTTATCTCAAATACATCAAGTTTATTGTTTAAATTGCATAATATTAAGGATTACCTGCATGTGAAGTGTAGAAACCAGCAGGGCCTTGTTTTAATTTATTAACTATTTAAACAACTGAAACCTAAAAATGTTTCATCCATGGTTTACAATGTTATGGTAGCAGAGATTGATATCAAGTTTGTTTCAATTTGGTAACTTTAACATAGTAACACTGATGTACTGGCTTAAAAGCCTTTTAAAGAGCATTATTTTCCACATCATATGTTAAAATTACAAACTTCAGTTTATTTATAGGTAAATTATATGGTAAATGAATAGTGGGTAGAATGAAAGAAAAACTATGGTTACATTTTAATAGTTTTGCATACAAATATCTGAAAAGTGTGGATGTAGTGTTGTACCGCTCTCATTACTAAATACCCTTGAAAGACTATAGTAAAACAGACTGCTTTTGGAAGGCATCTGCGTGTATTTTAACATCACAGACCAGGCAAGAAATCACTGATAAGAAAAGCATCTGAGAGGCTCGTGGTCACTTTGGTGAAATTGCAGAGATCATCATCATCAGATAGAAAAGTCTGCAGAAATATCTATTATTTATTGTACTGTGGATTTAGTATTTGAAAAACATTGTGAGATACCCTTAAGACGGTCGTGAGAAATCTGATTTTCAGTTTGTCAAACGACTATAAGGGAGGCCGCAACAATGTCCAATTCCAAATAAATTACACTAAAATAAATATTTTTTTGGCCTTTATGAAAAAATAGGTCAGAAATGAGCCATAAATCATATATCAGAATATATCCATCTACATCTTAAATCTCAGCAAGCTGATAATGTCACTAACATTCTATTCATTTCTGTTTATAGTTTACATAAGCCATCGGTCAATAATAACTGCCATTGTTTACTGCTGTTCTCTCTTTGAGTAATATATAATTTGATCAAACATTTTTTAACATCCCACAATACCAAATAATTCATTAAATTATGTATAATCAGCTTTTGACACATGTAAGGTTTGTGGCTTAAAGCCTTATTTGAAGTTAGAAGGAAAACATGCAATATAGCGATGTGAATGTATCTGAGAGTGCAGCGTACTTTGTTCAGCCTAGATTTGTACGTTTTGCTATAACTTATTGTGCTTAGGTTGTAAAGGTTGCTTCTTGCAATGAAACTTTACGGTTTAACTAAAAAAAAGGTGTTGGAGACGAACCGTTGTGTTATTAAAATCAGGTCAATGCGAAAAACACACCTAAAGAGGCCTACTTCTTCCTCTTTTTTAATATTTT
>NW_015151379.1:166045-167313 GCF_000732505.1 Cyprinodon variegatus | reverse complement strand
AATTTTTAGTATTTTTTTTAAGTCAACTGAATTTAAACATGATAAACAACTGGAAAAAATAAGAAATGAAGATTCTCAAGTTGTTTAGTTTAATAAATATGTTTAGGAAAAAAGTTTTAAAAGTGTTTTTAAAAAACGTTTTTATAGGGTAATATGTATTAAAATTATTTTGATTGGTTGGAAATAGGAGGAATGATAACAGAGGTGTAATGATATTAAACAAAAACACATTTTGGTTTAAGAGGATAATTTTTGATTAAGTTCATGTGGAAATGGTTGAAAAAAAAATACAAAATAAATTGTTTAAGGATAAAATAGATGTTGTTAAATACATTAAAACTTGAAAGGGGAGGGTTTAAAAAAAAAACTGTGGTAAACATATTGGTCTCCATGGATACCTTAGTAGAATGCATTGAACAACTTTGAGGCTTTTTAAGGTGGCATATATTTTTGAATTTAATGGAAAGCCAAAGTTTTTGGTTTCAAAGGATTATTTTTTGTGAATTCGGTTTCCAATCCTTTAAAAACAAGATGGCGCCTGGCCCCTTCTGACAGAGAACAAGTATGGTCTCCATGGTTACAACAATAACAACTATAAGGTTTAAAATTAATGTGGGAAAAAATGAGATCCTTTACATGTTTTGGCTGTAACATGTTTAGAAGTTGACTAAGTTTATTCTAAGTGCTGCCATTGCTAACTGTGTGAGGAAAGCATAGAGGATAAATGTTTAATCAAGAGTTTAGAAAGGAGGATGATATTTTATGTTTACAGGGAGAAGGTAGAATTAAAACCTCATTTTAGAACAATATATTATTTAAACCTATTTCTGAGCTCATTCTTCATTTTTCTTCAGCCCTTGTTTAAATTTTCAGGTGAATATAAATCATTTCATCCCATCTGTCACCAGTAATAATACAATTTGTTCATTGAGGTCTCATTTTCTAGATCTTCAAAACATTCAACACTGGAGGGTTTCGCCTAAACCATTAAAAGTTCAGTATAGGACCCTTTCTTAGAGTTTTTAGAAAAAAAACAAAATTCTTCTAAATAGTTTGCTAATGTCTATTTCTGCTCTGGGCTTTTTATGTGTTAATAAAGGTCTTTATTTCTACTCTAGGATGCACTGAGGAAGGGGTCTGATAAGTTGAGGTTCTGATTCTGAGAAATTATAGATCTGAAATTTAAATCGTGATGTTTTTAAGCCTTTATTTCTGTCAATTATTACAATTTTCTGCTTATGGTTATTAAACTTCAAATATTCATGATT
>NW_015151379.1:157565-160199 GCF_000732505.1 Cyprinodon variegatus | reverse complement strand
GTTCTAAAATGCTCTCTTGGTTATTTATTTTGAATCCAGGAGCAGTGAAGTACCTGGGATGCTCAGTCAGTCACATAAAAAGTCTGAGGTTTTTGTCTTCGAGTTTATGTAGTAATTCTGAGTGGCCAGTAGATGGCGTCATTGCTTTTAAATTAAACTAAACCCAGTGTCCTTATCCCTTTAGAAGGCTCTCAGTGAAATACTTTGAAAATCTACATTTCCAGCCAATAGTGTTATTGAAATCCAGGACTAGACCTTATTACCTTTGTAACATTAAAAAAAATATGAATAGTTTGATGGCAAAAATGAATGTCAATGCAATAACAAGAAACGCCAACTAGCCCAAATATATTGAGAAAAATAACAAAAGTGCTTCTATAAGAAATTCATGAAACTTTAATTTTCCCTTTTTAACTTTTCAATTAGCTTTTTACATTTTTTTTTGACTTGTTAGCTTTTTTCCCCCCAACTTAATTTACAGGAGGTAATATATCATTAAAAGGCTCCTCTAATTGGTCAAATGCCAAAATAAGATGTACAGTCATGTAGCAGGATCTTTGCTGAATGGCTGGATCTTCTGCTTCTAGATCTCACTGAGGGACAGGGGGGGGGCTCCATTTGTAAGGGGGATGCAAATGATCCAAAATGCTAACTCGCCCTATAAAGGGTTAATTGAAACACATCCGTCATACAATACATGAAATCAGCTCAGTTCACAAAGTATTAAAAACAAACTTTTATTTTTATTTTAATTTATTTTTTAATTGACTGACAGCAAATCTAACTTAAAGAGCGGTATAAAATATTTTTGCTATTTTCTATCAAAGAATATTTTAAATATTTGCAAATTGAATCCTTAAAGATAAGAATTGTTAAGTTTTCATAATGTTAAACTTCTAAATATGATGAATAAAAACAGGAAATGGATGCAGTGGTTCTACTGTCATCAGATGCTGAATAAGACATTTACAGAGTGGAGCATTTATTTCTGTTGAGGTTTTTAAGTGTTGTGGTTTTGGTGAATATTTTATCAAATGGAAATTTCTATCATAGTCGAGTTTAGACTGATTGTAAAAAAAAATATCAAAATAAATAAAAAAGGATCCAGTAAAGGGGATGCTTTACCTCCTTTGCTGTTTATTAAAGCTATTCAACCATTAGCAATAACCATAAGAATTGGCTAGAATGAAACAGGCATAACAATTGGGCATCAACAACACCGTTATGCATTATTTGCAGCTGATGCATTGTTAGTTTTTAAAAACATAGAAAAGTCCAAAGCCAAATTATTAGAAATTATCAAGTCATTTGGTAAAATCTCAGAGATTAGATTAAACAAATATAAATGATTTAGAAACCAAGTTGGCAACCTAATTTAAAGTTTTACATCATTTTCCAGCCTTTGGATTTATATTCTACCGATATTTAAACACATAAAAAAACGTGTTTGCTACCAAATAAAATCAATATTCAAAACCAACATCCTCAGTTTTGGTTTTTAGCTTAATTTGGATTAATAACACAATTAGTCGAGGTGGAATAGACAGTAGATTTAGATCTCGGGCTATAATGGGGATGGGAAAAATTGGGGATCTTTATAATACAGAGAGATAACTTTTTTAATTTATTTAAAAAAAAACAGGGAAATTAAAACACTTTAATAAATGTTTACAGCTGAGGAATTGGATTTGTTTGATTTTATTAGGACCCAACAAAACTAAACATAATTGACTGAAACAAATATATTTAATTATACAGAAAATTAACAAATTAAATAGAAGTGTTCCTGTATTAAACGTGAAATTGAGAAAGGTACAGTCTATCTACATACATACAAATCCACAAAAATACAAATGAGCTCACAGCTTCAAATACTACAGCTAGAAACCACTAGCCTGATAAACCAGACTAAATGTGAGATTAAATGTGTAATTCACAGGCAAAAATGATTTTGGTCGCTGGTGGGTGTGGCTAGTTTACTAGGCTAGAAATATATTGCATCTTATATTGAGTGGAAAAAAAAGTAACTCAAAAAGTTTTAAAGGCTAATGCATAGAAGGAGTATAAAAGTAAATGGCATCATGCATGCACAATGTACAAATAGAACCATTTTATAGCATTAACAGACATGTACTTGTAATTCAGTCTTGATGTGTAATCATGAAATGATATGTAGTATGTAAATACCATAACAATGTCATTAATACATGTATATTACATGTACATCATCAATTTAGCAATTTTGGCACATTTGTATTATTATGCTCCATTAATACATGAATTCTGTTGAGATGGATTTTTATGTCATATTATATGATGTATAGACTTCATTGACTTCATAATGACTATGCAATGTGATGTGCCTATTTTTTTTTTTCTTAAATTACAGTGATCTACTGATGCTATGAAGCAGCATGTGTGTGGCACAGTTTTTTAGGTAGATTGCTGACATTTATGCAACCAAAATAAACACATATGGGAGGAATGCCGACATTAATGTTAAATCTAGCTGTCGTACCTTTAGGAAGTATTACACAATTATTGATTTTTCAATATAGACCTCTAATTCACAAATTTTTCCTCCAAAGCAAAAATATTTAAGTTCTGTAAACAAAAATTGTGCTCTACATAATC
>NW_015151379.1:152303-155572 GCF_000732505.1 Cyprinodon variegatus | reverse complement strand
CCCCTACAGAGTAAGCATGGCTAGCAGTGCCCCTACAGACTTAGCATGGCTATCACTGCCCCTACAGAGTAAGCATGGCTAGCAGTGCCCCTACAGACTTAGCATCTCTATCACTGCCCCTACAGAGTAAGCATCTCTATCACTGCCCCTACATAGTTAGGGACTTATTTCCAACTGGGATCAATAGTCATGGTAGGACACTTCTTTGATTTGATCTATTTTGCTTAGGCTACTTGCTACTACACGGTTCGCCAAATGTTAAAAGGGCAATATTTTTGCCATTACTGTTAATATATAGTAGAAATTTTGCACATTCAATAATAAAATGTCACAGGGGATGGTATAGGGGGACGGTCATTTAAGAAGGGAGATGATTTTTAAGATTCTTTTAAGAAGGGGGATGCCACCCCCCCCTCAACTCGAGTACTGGATCAGATTATGGTCAGTTAAAGGTGCAACAGACATGTCAGAGTTTATTTAATTTGTCAGTATTTCATTTGCTATAAGCCAATGACCGATTCTTGACTTGCTATTTGTGCTGTTAGGATAATTATCACTGAAGATGTATGAGTTTATTACACCTTAATAATACCTGCCTGTTGCGTGTGAGAAGTGATGTTTTCCACAATAGTTTAACTAATTAGGAGGACAATTCCCCTGTCTGAAAATACAGCTATAATCTTTATTCTGTACGTGGCAAATATCAGGGAATTAAATGAAAGCGGTGTCCTTCAGCTAAGAACAAAGTGTAATACTTTGATAAGGCTGGAGCCATGGATGTCTCCTCATCTGGTAATGTGTATGATGTAAAATAAGATGATGTGGCAGACTGGAGATGTATAAAATACCTTTTTAACTTTTAATCGGGGCCACTTCCTGAGAGTTGAGCCCGGAGGTGAGCAGCTGCCTTCTGTAAACTCTGAGCAACTTATCTGATCTGAGTAAGATTACAATTTCTATCAGACTCTGTTGTCATGTCTCCTGGTTATTTAATACATATAAGTCATGAAGTGTTATTTCAAGAGTTTTTCCCAAGTGATCTTTTTTCAGGGAAAAGAACCGGAGAGATGTCAAGGTGCATACACAGCATACACATCTTTAACAGTGCCAAACCATGAAAACTTAATTAAATCTGGATCACTGGCATGTGTAACATAGATTTACAATGGTTACTTCCATAATCATCGTAAATAAATAACTATAGTTTAAACGACTTGATCAGAACCGTTATTCAGAAAATAATAACCGGTCTTACAGTTGTGCATCATCATGTTACTAATTAAATTTATATCAGCATATTACATGGTATTTGGGTGGTCCACACGGTTCGAATGTGTTTTTTCCCACAGCTCCTGAATGCAGCAACAAGCTCCTAGTGACGGTGGAGGAGAGGCAGAGCAGCGGCAGGGAGGGAGGGACTCCCCAGCATCGTCTCATACCGTCGCTGGACAGAAAGGTGTGGGAATGACAGTCCTCTGAGCTCCCTTCATGTAATATACGGTAAATCGGTAGTTTTATCGATGCTGTCACACTAAGATTGTTTACATTAGTTTAGTCGTTGCGTTAGTGCGGCTGCGCTCGGTTTCGATGCTACATTAGTTAGCTTTGCGTTAGCATAGCAGCCTGTGCTTTCTACAGCGGGAGGTTAGCAACAACAGGCTAGCGTTAGCTTTCCGGTCGGCGTTGTCATGTCATCCTTTACCCCAGATAGAAATTAAAGCAACAGAGTAACCAGCACTCAATCCCCACGGAGAACCCACGCTAGTGAAATGTGATTTTGCTGAACTGGATATAAGTAAGTGAAAGCTCCTCTCCCTTCTGCCCGTTTGACAGCTCCGTCTCCGCGGAGACATGGAGACGCCGGGGAGAATAGTGACCTCACCGGGCGCTCTGGACTTCACTGTGGAGAACGTGGAAAAGGTGAGTTTATCTGCTAACATCTTGTCATTCAGCTAATCAGTTTTTAGACTAAAATAAGAATTTTATTGAAATATAGCTTAGTTGGGGAAAAAAACGAAATATTTTAACTTAACCTCATAGGAATAGCTTGTTTTTTCTTTATTTATTGCAACAAATTCCACTGTAATGTGTGGATGTACAGAATTATATATAATAATCTCATGTTTTACATTATAAAGTTAATATATTGTGTGTTTTTAATCTGAATGAGTGGGTATAGTATGCACTATGTGTGTGTGTGTTTGCACGGCCCTGTTAAGTGCCAGGTTCCTGTGATGAATTAGCCTTGTGGGCGGCCAGTGGCCTGGACATACCAAGGACTGATGGGTGGGTGGGGGGAGAGGATGGAAAGGAGGGATAGTGAAAGAGGTGCTCAGTGGATTGATGGAAGGAGATAAAGGTGAGGGATGTGTGAGTAGTGAACCAGGATGGAGCTTCAGGAGATGATGTGACAGAAATGATTAAAGGCAGATCAGAGGGAGGATGCACATTCCTGCAAGGGAAGAGATTTAGTGTTGGGTTTCAGAGGTAAAAGGTAGATAGGATGTTTTTCCTCTTCAGCGTATTTAGATCATGAAACCACTGAGCATTTTGGCACCGTAACCTGTTATGTGCTCAGATTGTTTTGCAAAGAAATTAAAACAATTGTACAGAAAGATCTTATTTAAAAACTCCAAACAAAGAGAAGAATATGTTTTCCCCTGTATAACTAAAGTGCCATAACCAATTTAGCACATATTAGATGGTAATATATAACATTATTTCCTGCAACATAATGACAGTAATAACCTTCTGCTATCATTTTTGCATTTTCTGTCCAGATAGCTTGTCTGAAATCAGCATTTTAATAGACCAGTCATTATTTTCCTACTTGAGGTCTGAGACTGCGCTCTCCTCTTAAGATTGATGGGGTGCTGCTTTCTTTTGTTTTCACCTCCATGTATGTTTTTTTGTTTTGTTTACAAAGTTGACAAGATTTCCTTATTTCAACCAATAGATAGTGGACAATAGTTGCATTAGAGGCAGTGCTAAAACTAAGGTGGTTCCAGCACATTCACTGATGCTTTTGTAAAGTTTGCATGTAGTTATATTTCACCACTTTAATTAAAGGAATAGTACACCCAAAACATGATTAGCCTTTATTTTCTACTCACCCCCATGCTGAACAACACTCTGGAGTACTTTTTTGATATCTCAAATGCATCTGGAGATCTGGGAGGCTTCTTGCTGTCTAGAATGTTTTTAGAGCATAAACAGTAGTGTATAGGATTTCCTAAAAGCGCGTTCACGAGTCTACGGAAACCCCGGCA
>NW_015151379.1:149604-151402 GCF_000732505.1 Cyprinodon variegatus | reverse complement strand
AGCAAAAGATGTGAATCTATTAAATTTATTTGTAAAAGGTTGGAAATGAGAAGTTTTTCTTTAAATTCTGTAAGGTTGGCTCTGTTGCTGTTCCAGCTACCATATATCACATTATTTCCAGCCTTCTTAAAGAAAATGGCAGGTTTTGCATGTGAACGAAAACAGTTTTGGAATCGATAATATCAGGCTGTAATTCCAGTGCTGTGTTACTGTTAGAAATGGTTAATCTAGCTCCTAATGAATATTGGTATTAGTTTGCAAATGCAAAGAAAAATGCGTTGTTGTAGTCAGTTATAATTGATCTTCAATTACTTTGGTAGCCGTTCTGGAACTACAGCACTGATGGTTTCTCCTTCTGTGAGCTGTTATTATAAATCATTTTAGAACGAAACCTTAAGGAAGTATTTTTTTTATTATTTTTAGGTGTTATGGTCCTTTAAAAAACAAATCTGAATAGATCACTGTTGGAGCGGGCAGCTCTGGCCTAAAGTTAAACTGGAAATCCTCTTCAGCCTGATGGTGACCAGCATCACCAGTTCAATGTTCTTTTTAAAAAATGTTTGTTTCCGTTTTTAAATTGTCACTTTCTGTTTAAAAGATTTGAGCTATGTTTGTGTTTTTAAGATTGGACATAATTGTCTACTGTTAGTTTTTGACAAAGCGTGGACTTGTTGTCAACATGGTGTTGGAGATGATGGTTCCTGGCCCAACGTTTGTCCAACAGAAAACTCTTTGTGTAGTTCTCGGTCCTCCAGACAGAGTCCCACATTGTTGGTGTCTTGGTGCATAAAGAAACGTGTTGAATACTATTTTACATTTATAACTGCAGTGGAAATGTGTGGCAGATTGATTTCAAAGCTCAGTCCTCGGTACTGAACATTTCGGAGTGATGTTGTACAGCTTACCCTGACCTGCCCGTTGTTTTACTCTGCTGTGCTTGACCAGGGGTCACTTTCTTTCACGTTGCAGCGGTCTCCATGCCCTCACAGCACGGTTTTTAAAAAGCCACCATTAGTGTCAGGGTCCATTCAGTCCTGCTCATTTTCCAGGCTTTGGACCTTTTTACTGTGCTTTGCTGAAAAAGAATGCAGGGATAGAATAAGAGGAATATGTTGCTTCCAGTATAAAAATTAAGAAGATGATTCCGAGTGAAACCTAACATGTTTATGGATGAGTGCAAAGTCAGTCACAGAAAAATATTTGATGGAGTTTAGGTAAAGAAACATGACCGATTTTCATCTTTACAGACTCAACTATTTGTGCTATACACAAATTAAAACAATTTCCCACATTTGACTTGGACAGATTATGAAAAGTTATTAAAAAATAAATAAATAAATAAAAAACCACCGTCGCATTCTATAAAGCCACTTAACGAGTCTGTGCAGCATCTCCAACCAGAGCAGATAGAGAATGTTCATATATTAAAAACATAATGAGATCTACGTCTAAAGAAAGAAAAAAAGCAATAAACTGCGAGGCAGAGAGGTGATTCTCAGAGAGATCTGAGAAGTTTATCCAAGTTTTTCTTAATTTTTTTCATAAAGAGGTGAGAGAGATACGCTGCACTTACCTGCTCCGTCTGCTCCTCGTTATTTTGTTTTTTGTGAGGCTCAAAGAGGATCACTACTTTATCTGTTTTTCTGTACTCCTAAACTCCTTTCATGGGGAAAGTTTTCTATATTTTAATGTTTCATTTATTGTTTTTGCACCAGTCTGTCCTGCTTAGGTCCCGTCCACACGAAGTCAAACCCTGGCCTAAACGCACACATTTTTCACCAAACCAGCCTCTCATCCA
>NW_015151379.1:137301-148703 GCF_000732505.1 Cyprinodon variegatus | reverse complement strand
TCTTCAACTCCAAATCTGACTCTTTCCCCGTACGATTAACAGATTTTTTTTTGTATTTTCCCCCTAAGCGGATGTGTTTTACTTTGTAGCCGCGCCTCTCTTCCTGTCAGACCCGTGAAATTGCTGCTGAATTGCTGCATAGTCTGAATGAAATAGACCTGTGCTCTATCTCAGTCAGATCTATACAGCCCCCTTGCGTAAAATCGTGTCGGATGTGATCATCCCCATTTGTTTTTAATGAGCGCTAAACGCCACAACCTCGTCCGACATGATTTTCTGTTGGATCGGACGCAAAATCAGATTCGGTGTTTTCTGGCCTTAAGAGAAAACAAGACCTAAAGCAGATAACAGGAAGGCTTCATGTCAGAGCAGGAATTCTCTGTAAAAACCTTTGCAGAGAATTGACTATAAGGCTTCCAGCCTTTTGGAAGCCTTATAGTCAAAGTAAACAAACTAAATACTTCAGTAAAACCAGCCTGGCTAACATTGCTAACCGGTGATTATAAAATGCTGATGTAGCTTAGAATGAGGCCTCTGCAATCATTTTGTCTGTTTCTGAATTTACACCTGTTCTTAATATAAATAAATAATTAGCTTTTTATGGCAGGAAGACTGAATAAATAACATTGATTGTGGCTTCAGTAACTCATTAGATGGCTCTTAAAGAGAAATCAAAGTGATCGAAAAAGCTATCAGAACACCAGAGCTTTGCAAAGAAGTTCACACAAAAATGAAAACCTGTGATTCAAGACTATTTTTTTTCACTCCTGCTCACATCTCATCACTATTGGCAACACCATGCTACTTTTAATTTTTGCTGTCAACAAACACCCACACTCGTCCTGAGTTAAACAATTCTATCTTTTATAAACTAAAGCTTAACAGGCCTTTGATTCTCACAGATTTAGGACAAAGTTATGCTTTTATTGCAGTCAGAGGCTTAAGAGTGACAGAATTACTTGCTGAAAGGTGCGTACATAAATACCAATTTTATTGGTTATTTATTGAAAAAGACAATCCACTTTTATTTTAAAGCCATTTGTTTTATGTTTATTTAAGTCTGTTTTGTCGTTATTACCTCCTGCTCTTTAAAGAATGTGTTTTAAAAATGCATGGTTATACCACCAAGGGCGATCATCTAATAGAAATATGTGGTGTAGGAAATCTTCTGGTGAATAGATTTTAGGCTTGAACATCCAGAAAAATCTTCCTGATCAGAGGGAGCCTCATACCCACCTGATTAAGGGTTGCTTTGACAACGATGCTCATGGTGAGCGTTGCTCCTAGACAGCAGGAAGACTCATTGAGAGGTTATTTGGTGCAGTCTGATACGAATCGAAGGTGTAGGAAGCTCGGTTGCTCTTGGTGAATTTATACATGCTTATGTTTTCAAATTATGGCAAGATGTTTAGTTATTTAATTAATATGCTAAACCTTGGGCTAAAATTTCATTTTTTGAAAGAATACAATTGCAAAAATTTAGAAAAATACATACAGAATACCTAACAAAGCGTACCTAACAGAATTATATACCATTAATAAATAAATAAATAAATGTCAGCAGTTATTTTTGATTTAAGTTGTTATCAGAACACGCCTCATAATGAGTCGTCTGTTCAGCTAATGAATAAATAAAAAGTCATTATTTCCATCAACAACATGGGTAAATTAAAAAAGGTTTGACCAGATAAGCAATTCTTAATCTTTTAACACATTTCTATAGATATTTCAGTCTATTATCTATCGCAGTAATATAGATACTGCTTTATAGCATATAGCCCGTCTCTGAACCTTCATTCTTCCGCTCTGGTTTTTAACTTCTTCTTAACGTGGTTTCTAGTTTATGATTGTTGCTTTAATGTCTTTAACTAACCAAGCATTGAACTGGATTTGCATGTTTGCTAATAGAATATATTGTAATTTTGTCTATTTTAATATGATCCTTGAGTGTAGCTGAAGCATCAATGTTTTTATCGTTAGAATTAGTTTTTCTTTTTCTTTTAGTTCTTAGTTCATCTCTATTTGTACAGAAAACATTACAGGTTTATTGAGCGTATAGATTTGAGGGGGAAGAATTATTTAGTTTGCTTGGTTGATATATTGTTTTTTGGTATAAAGGAGTAGCCTTAATGACTATTAGCAAAGTGCAAAATGAATAAACTAATAAAAAAACTACAACACAGCTGTAAGTCTGCGATGTTACCTCTCTATAGGTTTATGCAGCTGCTGTTTATTGGAAGGATCTGGTTGGAAAATTGATTCTCTTCAGCTATGGTGCATTTGGAGATTTTGCTGTCAAAGATAATGAGCTGTGTTCTGTATTGCAAAGGAGAAAAGGACGTGTGTCATGATTGATTTCGGTTAGATTTCATTTAGGGCTGCAACTAAGGTTTATTTTGCTACTCGATTATGCTGTTATTTTTTTTTTCAATTAATAATCTAAATGCAAAAGGTTCCTTGGAGACTTGAGTTCTGGACAGAGCATATCTGCAGATGAAAATCTTTTCTTAAATGATAAATATATATATTTATCATTTATAATTTTTGTACAGTTACTGCTTTATCAACTAAAGGCATGTTTTAGACTCTGTTTACTCCAGTTAGCAATTATTTACTAAATTATTTGACCATTATTTCAATAATTGATTAATAATAAGATTTTTTTCAGCACCAATTTCATTCGTCAGATTCCACTATCCCTAGACCAGGGGTCGGCAACCCAATCTCTTTATATTGGACCAAAAAAGCAAAAAACAAATCTGTCTTGAGCTGCAAAAAAGTAAAAGTCTTCTATAAGCCTCATATGGCAACCACGGCTCTAAGTGCATTAGCACACTATGAAAAATGACTACATGGGCTTAAATAAATAATAATCATTCATGGTTTAATGTTTATCCTGGTGCAAATGTCACGTCATGTGACTACTCTGAAGTATGATATTTGGTGCTTTAAGTTTATTTTCCATTACAATAGTAATGTTTTAAGTTTTGTTACATTGATGAAATTATAGAAAAGCAAAAAATAAATCAGATTTATTTTGAGGATTTGGGGGAAAAAAATGGAAGAAAGTTCACATTCCTGCATCAGAGCGCTACCTGAACGGTTTTCCATGCTTGCAACAAAACTAGCAGCAGTAGTAGAGTTTTAGAGATGCAATCTCCATGCCTGCTGATGATGTAAAGTTATTGCCAGTAATGCTAATGGCTGATAAAAGGCGGATCGTCTGTGGAAAAGGTCAGTTCCTCTGAGGTTGAAGGAGTGAACCAACCAGCCTGCTTTATGCCTTTGGTTTCAACAATGACCCTCAGATGAACGGAGCCGTTCTGAATTAGATAAGGAGCGGTCTACAGTCACAGATTGGTAATGAATGCTTTTCTTTTCACTCTGAAATCACCCTTTATTTTAAAGAAAGCCCAGAGAGGCGATGGACGGCTGTTCAAAGGAAGCCATAAAAATCATCATGTGCATAAAAACTCACCACAATAAACCAGATTTTTATATTTAGCTCAGTTTTCCCATTTTGTTTTTCCATTAACCTCTCTGTCTTGTTGAACCGTATCAAAGCCAAGTTAATATGCAGGTGGTCTTTCTTCTTTAAAATGGAGGTAGATGTTTTTGGAGCAAGGAGACCCTGTCCGCCATAGCTTCAGGCGCTTTATAAATCCTGCACCTGCTTTATATTATGTATGGGTCCCTCCAGAGAGTCTCTGCTTCCACACATAGAGATGCGAGTAAAACCGGGCTCTCTGTAGACAGTCAGCTTGGCTTGTTCAGAGTCTTGCTCAGTATACAGAGAGCGCTAATCATCCTATATGACGGCAGACTGAGGGAAACCTGCTTGATACACCGCTTACTGAGGCATCCACATGGTTTAAGAATCCTCTTTGCAGCTGCAGACATCTTATTGTTTTTTTTACACTTTCTTTTTCTTTTTTAGCAGAATATTTGATATTGAAGGCCAGAGGGTCGAGATACAAATAAATAAAGACAGTAGGATGGCAGGATGTAAAGGAGACAGAAGGCTCACTGATGGAGGACTTGATATGAATTGCTTTAGGGGTAAAAATTTAAGATCAGAAGCTCACAGCAGGGACTTATTTTTTTTCTGCGTTCCCTGTAAGCCACTTCACTCTGTCTGCGGTTCACTGAACGTGTGCATTAGTGTGAGTGTGTTTGTGCATGTGAAAAGTGTGCGAGAGAGGAGCTGACATTTTATTCCGGCGCTGCCAGAATTGGAGACACCTGTCTAATTAAAGCTCCTTTATTCATTTCCTTCTTATTTCTGTTCCCTTTATATATTTTTCTTTCTCTTTCTTCATCGTTACCTTCAACTACGCAAATAACTCAAAGCTGTGCTTTAAGGAAGGCTGTTTTTAGTTTGTTGCTTTCTAGTCTGCTCTTGTTTTTTTATGTTTTTATTTAGTGTGTGTGTGAGCTCTTCTGTAAAGTAACGGCACCGTCTGTTAGTCGGGAGTAAACAGGACTGAGGTTGTTTCTTTGTCCGCTGGTTTTGTTTCCGGACACCGTGTCGAAATTCGGGCATTCTCATAATTTGCTGAACTTCAATAAGAACACCATAGTTTTATGGTTATCACAACATAAACAAACTAATCTAAAACCACACTTTATAACAAGATTTAATTTCCTTTATTCAGGCAGAAGAAAAAAAGAATTACATCTACTGCTGCTAGAATAATCTGATTGTTACATTTTTAATAGAATATTTCACAAATTGTATAATTGGACACAAAAGGTTCCGCAAAAATCTAGTAGAAAAACCTGCTAGTTATTATTTTTCAAACTTAGCAATAGTGCTAAAGCAATTATCAGATTAATAATCAATTATTGAAATTAACGTCAACTAACTTACCGGTAGTCATCGATTAATGGTTAACTGGAGTATAGAGACTATAACGCGTGACTTTAGCTTACAGAGCGACCCACTATGAGCAGAAATTATACCAAAATTGTAAAAAAAAAAATAATATATAAACATTTTGCATTTAAGATTGAAAAACCTTTTTTGTCCATCAATATGCTCTATCCAGACCTCCTCAAGTGGAAACATTTTAGTTTGATCTGGTTTAATTTCATAATATAATCTTCTTTAAATAACCTTTGGCTATTTGATAATTAATCGATTTGCAAAATGATTGTTAGTTGCAGCCCTAGTAAACACTATAATTCTTTTTTCTGTTCTGCACTTTAGAATTGCAGCCTAATACATTTAAAGTTTAAGGCAAGGCAAATTTATTTGTTTAGCACAATTCAGTACAAAGACAATGCAAAGTGCTTTGCATGATTAAAATACAGGAAGATAAAACAGAATCAAAGCAAGTAGAAAATAAATAAATAAAATAAAATAAACAAGCTTTAACTTTACCCGATTGATTAGTAAATCAATCTGCAGGGAAACAACTGCAGACATCTAAGAACAAAAAATAAATAAAATCCAGATTTTCCAAAAATGAAATCACCATAAATGGAGAATTTGATTCATTTGATAAATTGATAAATGGCCCAGCCCTTGTGCCGATGAAGCTAGCCTGCAGTTGGCTGCTTTACAGACATCCTGCCTATAGGTGCATTTTGAAAAAATGATGGGATGGGTGGCATGTTTTTCTGCCAGCTGACCTCCAGCACTCCTCAGCATGTAGAAAGGGAGCAGCAATACCTTATGGCTACCTTATATGTCACAGATAATTCTGGCACTTTCTGACATTTTATTCAAAGGAATTTAAACGAGCTCGGGCTGCAACTAAAGGTAATTTGCAAATCGATCTGTCGATTATTTTTTCCATAAATCAATTAATAATAAGATAGCCAAAGGTTCTATATAAAACACTTTTAACAAAGTTAAACCAGGTGAAACTCTAACTTTTCCACTTGAGGAGATTTGGACGGATCATGTTGTCACACATTTTTTTACTTTAATGCAAGATGTTGTGTATTTTTTTAATAATCTTGGTATAACTACTGCTTTAAGTGGGTCGCTCTGCTAACTAAAGGCATGTTTTACAGTCTCTATACTCCAGTTAACGATTAATTACTAAATTAGTTGACGATCTTTAAATAACTGATTAATTACGATGAAGTGTTTAAGCCCTATCAGGAAGGTTTCACTTTCCAAATCCCCGAGGATTTATTGTCATCTTTGATAAACAGCCACTGGAACACCTGATCAACCAGCTAATGTCACTTAGCATCATCATCGGCTCGTCCTCCTAGAGGCTGGAAGAAACAATCTCTCCTCCTAAATAAAACAAATTCATGTCAATAGTCTGTTTTTTCTTGAAACGTAAAAGAGGTCTGTGCATTTATTTCTCTAGTCTCTCACATTTCTCATTTCTTTGACTCTGGATTTTTATTTTTTTTCTAATATTAGATTTTATAACATCTGTAAAGTCCTTTTGTAAAATCTAAATCTTCTGTTTTTAATCATTTATCTTTGTGTATCTGCATGCCGCCATTTGTTAGTTTTCTGCTGATACACCTAGATTTCCCTGCTAAGGATCAATAAATCTTTTAATTTATTTTCTATTCTATGAGGAGAACCAAATACCTGTATAACGGCAGATGTCACAATCTTTAACTATTATTACACAGATCTGGTGCTTTTTATTTTTTTGTTTTTGCTTGTTTTTTGTGTCAACATCAAAAACACCATTATGATATAATAATTAGTGCTTAATAGTTAATGAAATCATCAGTTGCTGATGTTTATCCCAATAAGTTGAGGGTAGTTATGAGGCATTGAATTATGAGGCATTTAGTGTGTGTATAAACCTCTAACTGCTGTGTTAATTTCTTGTTTCCAGGCTCTCCATCAGTTGTATTACGACCCAAACATAGAGAACAAGAATCTGGCCCAGAAATGGCTGATGCAAGCACAAGTTTCACCTCAGGCCTGGCAGTTTAGTTGGGCCCTGCTTAGCCCAGAAAAGGTACATCGTCTTAACAAACTCAGTGATGAAGATTTAACCAAAAAGATGAGATTGTTCTAACTCGCTTGTTTTGTCCTAGGTGCCTGAGATTCAGTACTTCGGGGCCAGTGCTCTTCACACCAAAATCTCCAGGTACTGGTCGGACATCCCTACAGACCAGTACGAGTCCCTGAAGAGCCAGCTGTTCTCCCAGATAGCGTGCTTCTCCTCCGGCTCCAAAATGGTTCTCACCCGACTGTGCGTGGCCCTGGCCTCTTTGGCTCTCAACACGATGCCCGAAGCCTGGCCCGGCGCAGTGGCAGAGATGGTGCGAGTGTTTCAGGAGGAGGGGGGAGGCGTGGATGGCCGGGCACGCTGCCTGGCTTTGCTGGAACTGCTCACCGTGCTGCCGGAGGAGTTCCAGACCAGCCGCCTGCCGCAGTACCGAAAGGGGCAGGTAATGTCCGCCAAGCGCCGACTGTGGCCACCTGTTTGGCATCAGTGATTAATGAAGCTATCAGACACATTCAGGTTCATCTCAGTATCATTAGAAGGTCTTTGATAAGTTAAAGGGATATACTTTTTATTTGTTATCTAACAGCAATTTGGTGATTCTTGCTTAAAGATAATGAAAGCCCAAAGTACAGTTTCTCAGAAAAGTATAACTTGACAAGACTTAACACAAACTATATCTTGTAGCTGCCTGTTATATTTCTACACTGCAAAAGCTATCTAGAAATCAGTAAAAATGTCTTAAATTAAGTGTATTTACCCTTAATTTGAGTAGATAAATAAGATGATCTTCCAATGGTATTAATATCTTTGCTCTTAAAATAAGATATTTAGATAAAATGCACTTGAAATAAGACAATGCAATTTTTTTTGTTATTTTAAATGTAAATTGTCTTGTTTCATTGGCAAAGGTAAGTGGCACTTACCTCCTCAATTATAGAACAAAATGCACTTTTTTAAAGAAAAAGTTACTTATTTAGATTTCAGTTTTTTGCAGTGTAGAGACAACAGAAACTTCCTCCCTGGGCTCAGGGGGTAAAAGGACCATTCTGGTGCAAAGTGGTTCAAAGTCATCTTCTCAGATTAAAGTTTGATTAGAAAACACTGGCCCTCATGGAGAAGTATAGAGGACCAGTGGATAGAGACAGAATTAATTTCTCTCAAGCATCCAGTGGGAGGCTTCCACAGTGGGTGATGCCAGTTCATGCTGGTCCAGCCCGTCATCTGCCAGGACATTTTTAGGGTGCTCAATGCTTCCTTCCTCAGACAAGCTTTATGGAAATACTGACTTTATTTTCTAGCACTTTCAAAATGACTGATATCTGCTTTGATGTCCCTGTTATCAGTTTATTTCTACAGCGCCAATTCACAACACATGTCATCTCAGGTCACTTTCCAGTTCACCAGATCATCCAGTCAGATTGATTCAAAGTTTTCTATCTAAGGAAAACCAGCTAATTGCATCGACTCATTGACTCTTCAGCAATCCCTCACGCTAAGCATGCTTGTAGCGACAGTGGAGAGGAAAAACTCCCTTTGAACAGGAAGAAACCTCCAGCAGAACCAGGCTCAGTGTGTCACTGCACTAGAACGACCAGCAACCAGGCCTGACCTGGGATCTATGGAGTATTATCAAAAGGGAGATGAAAGACATCAGATTAGGGCTGCAACTGATGATTCAATTTGCTGTCAATCATTTTTTTTGATTAATATATGGATAGCCAAAGGTTCCTTAAAGATTTTTTTACAAAATTAAACCAGATGAAACAAAAACTTTTCCACTTGAGGAGTTCTGGACGGAAAAAGTTTTTTTTTAACGTCCTAAATGCAAAATGTTTGTATATTTTTTCACAAGTTTGATATAATGACTATTTTAAATGGGTCGCTCTGTAAGTAAAAAAGGCATATTTTACAGTCTGTATATTCGAGTTAACGATTAATTGATCACTAAATTAGTTGAAGATTATTTTCATGATCGATTAATCCGATTAATTGTTTCAACCCTACATCAGCGCAGCAGTGGAAATGACCTGAAGGCCGCAACACATCCACCTGGGCTGATGGCCTCCATGCCATGCTGCACTCATCCAGTGCAGACATGCTTTTCAGTTTGCTAACATGTCAATATTAAAATCCTTTTTTTTTTATTCTCTCAGAAACAGAAAAGAAAAAATTTTATCAAACAATTATCAAACTTCAGGAAAACAAACGCCTAAAGATAATCAGTCTGTGTGAAGCATAACTATATAAAGGCTCAGGAAGTGATGTGTTTTTGTTTGTTTTACTCCCTGTCCAGGTTCGAGGAGCTCTGGGCCGAGAGTGGGGGTCAGTCTGTCCCTTACTGCAGCAGCTCCTCCGGCGGACGGATAGCCCCGGGGCAGTCAAAGCCCGGGTGCTGCGCTGTCTGTCATCATGGGTGCTGCTGGATGTGCCTCTAAACGAGAGCGAAGGCCTGGTGCATGACTGCTTCAGTGCCCTGTCTGACCCGGAGCTCTTCGACACGGCGGTGGAGGCAATAGTCAACGCCATTTCTCAACCCGACTCCCAAAGGTATGGTTGCCCATTTGACTTTAAATTATAGTGTTGTGCTTATAAGATGAATTATATGCGAGTTAATGCTTAAGTACGGTGAAGCAGGGGAAACGTTGGCAGGGTGGTACTAGAAGGCACCAGGGAGGGATGGATTAAAGGAAGAAAGGATTGGTAGAGGGCAATCGCACAGCCAAGAGGAGGAAAGCAGCATTTCTTGCTTGGATGGTGTTACTATGGTTACAGATCTGGGGAGAGATGTCATCATGCCCCGGTTGATTCAGACATGGCAGGCACCCATTACCCCTCCCCTGGAGACAAAGCAGGCGGGGGTGATGGGACTGTGGTAAGAGAAAAGGAAGAGAAGCTCAGAAGGCGGAGGGGGGGGGAAGGTGTGACGGAGCCCAGGAATATAAGGCTTTATTCTCTGTAATCCCACACAGACCGGGCGGTGGGCAGCAGAGGCTGCTGCTGGCAGGTCACTGACCACAGGGGCATCACGGCTAGCATATGGTTCGGCTCATTAAGTTACCACCATCGTTACAGCACACTAGAATGGAGCTGTTTTCTCTTTAAGCAGAGAAAAGTTGACTTTTAAATTAACTTTTTTCTGCTCATTAGAAACTGTAGCTTTCTGTTCTCTGAGCTGCCATGAATAATGATGGAAATAAATGAATGTATGGAAGCGGTTATAAGCTTCTTCCCTGTCATCCTTATAAAGGAAATCATATTTTTTTAAATTCCCCTGCCTCTTGGTTTTCTTTCAGTTCTGTGCTTTTCACCTCGTCTGCCCGTTTTCTCTGTTCTCTCTCCTCACCTCTCGCCATCAGTGCAGAGCCCTCCTCCCTGTCTCTTGTTCTCCTCCTCTGTTTAAACACATTACAGTCAAGTCATTTGGGGGAATGCTATTGGTCCAGCTGCATCCTGTTGCCAGGCAACCCATTTCCCCTGTCTCAGAGTGTTGCAATAATTGCAGAGGGGAACAGAGGGACAAAAGGGGGGGGGGGATTCAGTGTGAAACAGCTGGATGGATGCAAGAACAGGAGATGATGAGTTAGCAGAGACATGATCTTAGAAATTTCATCTTTTTAGAGCTGAAATGGATAAAAGCATAGTTGGCTGTTTGATGGCCCCACAGACACACCAAGGAGTCAGAGAGAGCGTGACCTCTGTCTGAAAGTCGCCTTATTAAAAATAAATGATGGTTTGAGTGTGCTCATTGACACACCAACACACAGGCAGGGAGGCACTCAGACATCCAAGATGAGAGCTATTCCTGTCAGCGCTGCTGAACTTGGTGAGACGCTGAGGCTAGAGTCCAGTCCAATGTTTGCGTTTTCCCCAGTAGGGACTCATTCAGGCTGCACTGCTGATTTCAGGCATTTCCTGATATGACAGGCCGATGATGATGGCTCCTCAGCCCATAACAGCTCTGGAGGGAAATTAGTGAATTTAACCCGTGTTTCATGTTTACATTTCATTTAATTCTTCATTTCCCTTTACTTATTATTTTTCTGGAAAAGGTTTTTTTTCACTTGCATTTAAATTGCATTTTTACTGTAGATTTACATGTTTAGTGGTAGGGATGGACGATTTTGCCAAAAATCAAAATGATGATTATTTTTAACCAATATTGCGATAGAAATTTTACCTCAATTTCCTTTGCGCTTGCCCCAGGCTTGTAGATGTTTCAACCCCTAGTTTTAGTTTTTTTAAATCTTACTTTTTTAAGTCCATTGTTGCAGAAATTTCCTGTAACATTGGTGTGAAAAAGTGTTAACTTCTACTTGCATGCACGGATCTGCGTGCTAGCTGCAACCCTCTCTACCTTTCTGTGTGGCGACAACCCCACCTTAGGAGTTTTAGCGTCCTCTAGAGGGCTGAAGGGAAAGATTTAATGTCTTGCTCTTGTCTCTGCGATTTGAACCTTGCATTTTT
>NW_015151379.1:115814-137141 GCF_000732505.1 Cyprinodon variegatus | reverse complement strand
AAACAAGCCCGTTGAATGAGCGGCTCCGACAGAAATATTGGAAGGCAGGATGAACTGACTGCACTGAGAGGAGGATGGTTGCGCCGGCTGCGGTCCGCTCTTCTTGCAGTCAAACACCGAGCAACTTTCTGCTCTTAAATTGTTTCCGTGCACGATGTATTGCATTGCGCACTGTTGGCATCAGTGTTAATAAAGTGAAGCCAAACTTTTGACCTGGGGGGCATTTTAAAGGGGTTCCACGACGCTCACAACCAGTTCACAACAGAAACGAATGAACCCTGGCTGTAGGCGTGACCACCTGTGTATTTTTCCTGAATGACGCAATCACGTTAAGTGTTACAGCCAATCACCGAAACTTGGTACCGAAAGACGAGGCATGTTTCGATACTCTGTAGAACCGAAGCATTTCGGTTGGTACCATAAAAGAACCGAAGTTCGGTACCCAGCCCTAGTGGCGTCAACCCCACCTTAGGAGTTTTAGCGCCCTCTAGAGGGCTGAAGGGGAAGATTTAATGTCTTGCTCTTGTCTCTGCGATTTGAACCTTGCATTTTTTTACAATCCAAATGCGATCAATTGGCCTTGCTTCGGTGGGGCAGTGGTTAGCACACACGACCCATGTACAGAGGCCTTAGTCCTGGGCCGACGCGGGTTCGATTCCGACCTGTGGTCCTTTTGCTGCATGTCTATCCCCCTCTCTGTGAGCCTACTGTCGAAAGAATGAGCCACTAGTGCCGTAAAATCTCACACAAAAAAATGCAATTAATTTCCCAGCCCTGTTAGTGGTTGACCAACCTTGTGTTTTCTGTGGGTTAAGCAACTTGATGTGAACGCAGCAATCGTTCTACTGTTGCTGCCCATTGATAGCACAGAGTGCTGCTGTTATTCTCTTCCTGCTTCCCTGAGCGCCGTCTCAAAGGCTCAGGCAGCCGTCCCACCCTTAAAACCCTGCATACAGTCAGAGCAAAGAGAGCAGAGAGGAAACCTGCTCTGTTTTACTTTACAAATGCTTAACAGGTAAAGCTGCCAACGATCCTAACCTGATTACAATGATGGATAAATATATAAATCTTTTAATGAGCATGTTGCACTAAAACGCCCAACGAGCACATGGCTTGAATCGCTTATTAACCTTTCAATGCGTGGGCCTCTCTTATCAGTCTTCTTGCTAATGTGAGACGTGTACAGTAGAGCTGCAGCTATCGATCCTTTTTGTAATCAACTAATCTATAGATATTTTTTTCAATCAATCTAAAAAGAAATATTTTTAGTCGATTAACATTTCTATATAAATAAACATTTGGAATGAAAAAAGATAAAAATCACATTCCATATGAAGTGTACCGTATTTTCACGACTATAAGGCGCACTTAAACGTCTTTTTTTTCCCTCAAAATGTGCGGTGCGCCCTATGGTGCGGTGCGCCCTATGTGTGTTGTAACTGCGACTTTTGAGACCACCTCATTGAGGAGATGATGAAAGAGTGGCTGAATGTAAGGAGACCAGGTGTTTTTTTCCCACTCATCACCATCGCTGTTAATATGTAACTCCATGCGTGCCCATCTCACAGCTGATGTGAAAAACATGGGGAAACAAATTAACGCTGTGCTCGCTGTTCAACCGCTCGACATCGGTGTGAACCGGACCCAGCAGGTGCAGCAGAAGCAGCGAGTTTACATGCAAAGTCAATGGTTGACGTGCGTATAGGTGCTGCAAAAGGTCCCGCAGCGCGTTTTGAGCAGCAGGAACGTTTAAGCATCTGACGCACCGCCAACGCGCTGCTGCTGCTGCTGATGGAAAAATTGAAGTTTTGCTGCTGGATGCGCCGCATCAACCAATCAGAGAAGCTGATCTGGGAGCTGACAGCGAGACAGACACATCGCTCTGATGACATATGATATTAACGCAAATGAAACGGGCTGGATGGATGAGGAGATGATGAAAGCGTGGCTGAGGCAGGTGTATGTGAGGAGAACAGGTGTTTTTTTCCACGCATCACCATCGCTGTTAATCTGTGACTCCATGCGTGCCCATCTCACAGCTGATGAGAAAAACATGGTGAATCAAATGGATGCTGTGCTCACCGTTATCCCGGGAGGTCTGACAAAGGAACTTCAACCGCTCGACATCGGTGTGAAGCGGCCGTTCAAAGTAAGGCTGCGAGCGGCGTGGGAGCGATGGATGACAGACGGAGACCACAGTTTCAGGATAAGTGGAAGGCAGCGCCGGGCAAGTTACGCCACCGTTTGCGGATGGATTGTTGATGCTTGGACTAAAGTGTCTGCTGGCTCTGTTGTTCAAGCTTTTGCAAAAGCCGGCATTATTTCTGAGGAGCTGCGCTGCACGGAAAGTGACTCTGACAGCGAAGAAGGGGAAACTGGCATGTCTGATTTAGCGCAGCTGTTTAATTCAGAAACAGAGGATGATGACTTTGATGGGTTTGATTAATACTCTGTAATAAATACATGAATAAAGCACAATCATACTCAGTTTTGCCCCCGCTGTATTTTTAAATACGCAGTAGAGGTATTTAAAGGTAGTAGAGGACATGTACCTGTATATAAAAAACGCGCCCTATAGTCCGGTGCGCCTTATGTGTGTGTTAAATACAGAAATGGGACACATAACTGAGAGTGCGCCTTTTAGTCCGGTGCGCCTTATGGTCGTGAAAATACGGTAAATGGCAAAAATATCAATAGAAAAAAATAAATACAATATCTGTATATAATTCAAAGATGTTTAATCTTTTCTTGATATAATAATAATAATAATGAATTTTATTTGTAACGCACTTTAAATTTGAATTCAAATCTCAAAGTGCTACAGTTCAAAAAGGGAAAATTAAAACAAAGGTTAAAAGACCATAACATTAAAAACAGAGTAAAAGACAATCATTAAAATCAATACATTTGAAGGCATACGTAGCCTGTTTAAATCTAAAAATCAGCAATTGTAAGCATTTCTAAAAAGGAAAGTTTTCACTCCTATGTTGATATGTTTATATTTTTTTTTTATTTTGTCTTAGTTGCTACTGTAACTGGTTACTCTCTCAGTATATGGTCTCTTTTAGAGCCTATGTATCATTACATTACTGGTAAAGATTCAGTCCCATCACCAAAGTTAATAGTTGGCGATAATTTTATTAATCAATTACTCACAATTGATACGTTCAGTCATTTCAGCATTTAGTATATGGTGTGGATTGATGGATTTTTTTCATAAAGTAAGGTATGAAGGTAGATTTGTTTCTTTATAATTCAATAAAAAAAAGATTGCTTCAATCAAAAAATATATTTTCAATTAAAAAAATCTTCACTAAAAATGAAAAAAACTTTTCAATCAAAGAAAAAAGTATTTGAATGCAAAAATATATTTTAGACTCAAAAAAAATACATTTGAACACTGCTTTTCTCTAATTGAAAATGTTTTATTTGATAGAAGTCCAGTCTTTTTTGTTTAAAGCAACTTTTTAATTGAAGTAACATTGTTTTTTGTTTGGACCATATAATGGGTCGGACATTTGTGTCTTTATTTCACACAAACAAACAACAGAATCAATACAAAAAGTAACTTCAATGAAAAGATAAACATTTTCAATCATAAAAAATAGTTTTTGAATGCAAATAAAATATTTGAGACTCAAAAAATTGCATTTGAACACTTTTTTTTATTGTTGAAAATGTTCTCTTTGGTTAAAGGGATCTATTTTGTATTTGGGTCACACATGGGTAGGACATTTGTCTCTTAATCATTCAATCAAAAAAGAAGTTGCTTCAAACAAAAAAAACAACAGAATTAATAAAAAAGTAACTTCAATCAAATATATATTTTTTTTCATTGAAAAGTTTTTTTTTTTCATTGAAGGGAAGAATTTTTTAATTAAAAATATATTTTTTGATTGAAGCAACCTTTTTTTAGATTGAATAATAAAGAAACAAATCTACCTTCATAGTTTCAGTCTTTCCATCTACCTGCTCTTTAGTCCATCCATCCATTTGTCTGTTAATATATTAATTTTCCCGCTGCTCGTTTTTTCCCCATTCCTACATGTGTGCATTTATTTTTTAATCCATCCCTCAGTTTATTCATGCTTTTTGCTGTTGACCCTTCTGTTGCTCCGTCCATCCATATCCATTAGCTTCCAGATCCTGGCGTCTGTAGAAATAATTAGCATGAATTAAATTACTTTTAGTTTAAAGATTGACTAAAAATTAGAGTAATTAGGAAAAAAGATTCTAAAGAAATCAATGAAATTCAACGGCGGAAAATATGTCGGAATTTAGTGTTTGTATTTAATTTATTTCTTTCTTTTAGGAGGAGGAAATCAAAGGTTGCAGTGGAAGGCCAGCTCTATAGAGGAGAATTATGAGCTTTGATGCATTGTTTGTAGTTTTAAATGCCTAGAAAAAAACCACCAACAACCTTTCTGTGTCATTGATAAATATTCATCAGCCAAGCCCAGCGTCCTTCTTGCTATTCCTGTGGGGGTAAAACCACCTCCTGCATACCACAAACCCCCAGGGACGCCTAATGTAGCTCACATGGTTGGGTTCAAACGCACACAATCCTTTATGTGGCATTCAGGGAACACATACTCTGTCCTTCATCCCCAAATGTCTCTCCTCTGACTGTCAGCAGTGTGATGTTAAAGGTTGTCATGTGCAGACAAAGAGCTGTGGACGTGTTGCTGTGTGTTTTATCCAGAGTGATGGGAAATATCTGAGACAGCAGCTTGTAGACTTAATTATTCCTGACAGGAACGTAGCTGCAAGGAGGAGGTTTGATTAGACTTTCAGGTTTCCTGGTGGATATGTGGGATCTTTTAGGTGGGTGTGCAGGATCAGAGGTCAGAGTTTGGACTTACTTGGACTAAAATGCGTTTTAGTAAATCTATAAGGACTATGAATCAGTTTTCTACTCACCAATAAATGTCTTCTTTTTTGATTTGCTGCTTTATACATATCTTTAGAATTACTTTTATCAGCAGTATTCTAAACTAATGTTCTGTGCACTTTGTGTCTGTTCATGGTTGATAGATATGTGAACACATTGCTGAAACTGGTTCCTCGAGTGCTGGCCCTCCAGGATCAGCTCAGGGAGGCCGTTCAGAATGGAGACATGGAGACCTGCCATGGGATCTGCCGGATCGCCGTAACGCTGGGAGAAAACCACTCCAGGTGTGTTTAAGATGTTATCGAGATGTGATGGTTAATCTAACGCTCTTTAGGACCGCACAGTTTTTAATTTTAACCTCCCTGATTGGTGTCTGGCTGCTCAGAAACTCAAAAATCTAATATTTTTCAGAAAATGTCCCATGAACTCATGCTGCCTGGTCTTTCTGAACACAAAGTTTCGATAAACATGTAACAAATATCAATAGTAAACATTGTCACAAATATCATTCAGAGAAATGCAAAGTGCTTTACATGATTAAAATATAGGAAAATAAAACAGAATCAAAGCAAGTAGGAAAAAAATAAGAAAATAAATAAATAATAAAAAAAAATGATAAAAAAATGCGGACTCCAACAATGACGTCTTTACCAACTTCTGTCAGCCCTGTTGACTTTTTTTATTTATTTCAAACACAACGTTGTTTTTTTTAAGAAGCCGATTAAATGGAAACTTTGCTTTCTGCAGATGTAATTCAGCAACTGCAGCTTATTTCACTCTTTTAATTGCCCAATTTCTCTGCTGTTTGCTCATTTCTATTCAAATCATTTTGATAAAACAAAAAACAGCCATGTCCACATGGCGCCTGTTCTCTCTAAAGGGCTGCTTATACTCCCAGCAGTATTGTGTCGCAGTGAGCTTGTCACAGGTATGATTTATGCCCAATTTTGAAGCGTGGTCTGCGCTATATTCCACGCCACAACGCAAGAGGGATAATTAGGAACTAGATGTGGATCTAGATATTTGCCGAGGCGGTGAAGAAGTGGGGTAAAGTTTGTGCGACAATGGAGGGACATGAGGGGATCCAAGTGGAAAAAGGTGGTTTCTGAGTATTAATCAGCCTTAACTGTGAAGACGTTTCATTGAAAGGAGAGAAGGGCAAATGAACCCAGACCAGTTATGCAGATAAAAGGAAAAGTGAATAGACGAAGTCTTGTTATATGACTTTTATTATTTGTTGTTACACAATTCATTAGTAAATAAACTCCCCCATTGTATATTTACCATAAACAACATCAAATAACTAGTGGTACAATGGTTGTGTATGTGCACAATGGATAAACAAGGAAGCCGTGGCTAAGCAGGTTAGCATCTCCCAGTGAAGGGTGTTAAAGAGAAAGAGGAAAAGTCCTAGATAAAGTGTTGACAAAGAAAAATAGCTCTTTGATTCAAGGTGGGATAAAACTTGAATAGCTCTGGGAATACAGTATGAACGTTAAATAAACAGTATCCAAATGTACAATACAAATTCTGGAATAAGTACTTAATTATCATCACCCAGCCCTTGTAGTCCCACCCTGTCCGGCATCAATCAGGAGATTGGTATAACCCAGAGTAAAAATAGAGTAAAACATAAATAGAAAGAAGGAGATAGATAAATAAAAAAAATAAATAAATAAAATAAAAAAGGGGGGGTTAAAGTTTAATGTATTTTAATAAGTAATTAATTGAGCATCTAATTTCTCCACAAAGTTTAGAAATGGTTCCCAAGTTGAATCAAATTTGGATATAGATCCTCTCACAGTGTCTGTAATGTTTTCTAGTTTTAATGACTGCATAACCGCTTTAATCCAATGAGCAGAACTAGGAGGGGAGGCCTCCTTTCTTTTTAGTTTCTTTTAGTAAAGTGTTGTATGCCTCCACATTGGTCTGAGTGGCATGTACAGGGCTCGATGTTAACCATTGCCCAATCTCCCGGGGCAAGTAGTTTTTATTGTCGGGAGAGTACAAATTTCATTGCATTTGCCCACCAGGCAATGATCGCAAAAAAAAATTATTTATCTCTCAAAATTACTTTAACCGACATTCGCTGAAAACGACCCAGAAGCGTTGCCGGAGCCATTTTTGTTGTTTTGTACACATTCTCACATGATTTTAAAAAGGCGCATGATTTGAAAAAGCCGTTTGATTTTCCGCCAGATAGTGGGATTTTTTTCCACCTAGCGGTAATTTTGCTGTAGTACCCAAAATGACAAATGGCTGCAGTTATTTTGTCAGGGAAAACTAATCCTGAGTCAGTTAAAAGTCAGGGAATTCTGAAATGATGTCAGACTGTGGAAACCCTGAATAAAATAACTATGTATAAAGATTCTCTAGAAAAGTCACATTATATTAATAGGATTATCTTGTATAAACATACCGTGACTCTAAAATAAAAGTTATTCATTTGTGACATTGACTTATGTCTTGTGATTTATTTTTAAGTTTTTTTTTTAGATTTTTAACATTACAATTTATATTTTTCCAAGCACACAACAGTTTAAAGCAAAGTTTAGTTTGAAAAGAATGTGCAGGAAGGATTGAAAAGCATGTTAACATGGTAATGTAGGCTTGAGTTCATTATCTGACACATGCAGATACACACCAAACAAAAAAACAAACATATTTCATTGATATATATATACACAAAAATGAATATTAGGAACTATATTTATCAAACATTATACTGGGCAAGTAAAAATTGTTTCTGGGCAAATGTGAAAGTCACAAATGGTGGCCACTGCGATTTGAAAATTATATTTTGTTAAATTGTTGTTATACTGCAAATAGTTTTAATTGCCTGTCTGTAATTTAACAGAAGGTAATCAAACTTTGCTGTTCTTTGTTGCTTTGAGGGTTGAGTCCTACTGTGACATCTAAATCTCTCTCCATCTTTGTACCATCCCTCCTTCTTGTCATCTGCAGGACTCTGTTGGAGCAGGTGGATCACTGGCAGAGCTTCCTGGCTTTGGTCAACATGATCATGTTTTGTACAGGCATCCCCGGCCATTATCCAGTCAATGAGACCACCAGCTCCCTCACACTTACCTTCTGGTACACACTACAGGTAAGCACTGCTAACATTTAGTTTCAATGTAGAATATTTTGTATGAAAAACATTTAAAATGTATGTTCTGTGTGTATAAATACACCTTGTAGGTTGTTTTTTAAAACACAAAAGTGATTGTTGTATTTCTTTTTTCTCAGGATGAAATCATGTCGTTTGAGTCAGATAAGCAGGCGGTGTATCTCCAGGTCTACAGACCAGTTTACTTCCAGTTGGTGGATGTGCTGCTTCACAAAGCCCAGTTTCCTTCTGACCAAGAATATGCATCATGGTCCTCAGATGAAAAGGAGCAGTTCAGGATTTACAGGTGAGTTACGTCTAATAAACATGCAGGCGTGTTTTAGAAATGACTCACTGACTGGATGATTGGGCAGCAAATGAGAGAGTTTCTCTTTAATGGCGTCTAAATTCAGTGGCCATCTGACACTGATTGAACAGAGAGAAAGCCTCATGCCTGTTTGTGCTGATCTGTGGTTCAGGGTGGATATCTCAGACACACTCATGTATGTGTATGAGATGCTGGGGGCCGAGCTGCTGAGCAACCTATATGATAAGCTAGGAAGACTGCTGACAAATACAGAGCAGCCGACGTCATGGCAGGTGAGTCAGACAGATTAGAAATACTGGAATGAGGTGATGTGAGCTATTTTCTGTTTCTTTTTCATGCATAAAAATCTTCCCCATTTATTCTCCTCGTTCAGCACACGGAAGCTTTGCTGTATGGATTCCAGTCCATAGCAGAAACAATAGATGTGAACTACTCTGACGTCATCCCAGGCTTGATAGGACTCATCCCTCGGATCAACATCACCAACGTCCAGTTAGCCGACACGGTCATGTTCACTATAGGTGAGGGGATGGATTCAAAATGGAGAATCTGTTTCTGGTTGTGTCTCTGAGTTCCTGCTCTCCCTGTAGGTGCTCTGGCTGAGTGGTTAGCGGACCACCCGGTGATGCTCAGCAGTGTCCTACCTTTGGTTTTACAAGCGTTAGGGAACCCAGACCTTTCTGTGTCCTCTGTTTCAACCTTAAAGAAAATCTGCAGGGAATGCAAGTATGACCTGCCACCCTACGCAACCAACATCGTAGCTGTTTCTCAGGTGAGTGCAGTTCTGGTAGATGAAGGGCAGATCAGAGAGAACTGACTTGATCGCTCAATTGGAGCTTACTGTCGGCTTAAAACAGAACATTTGATATTTTTTCTGTTCACCTGACCCACCATGCATTAAAGCAACCAAATTAAAGGTATTGTGGAGGATTTTCTCGATTTTTTTTTTTTTTTTTAAAAAGACCTGCCCTCTCCTTTTAAAAAAAAAAATGCACGTGCGAGAGCGTGCACGAGCCCATTTCTCTCCCGTGCACACTCTGTTTAATAGTTGCTGTTCTCATCGCTCATACAAGCTTACTGTGTCCGAACGTCCGCGCTAACCCCTAAATCCCTCAATCACTATATAGAGCGGGGAAGATAAAGTGGACTTTATAGTGAACTCAGTTAACTGACCGACAGATGATCACTTCCTCATTGGTCCACCGCGTGGTGCCTGCGCCATCTTTATTGGTCGCAACTGTCTCCAACTGTAACAGCAAATCCCATAATGCTTTGCGTGGAGAGCTCTCGGTGCAAAGCATTATGGGATATATCTAGCTCTTCTGAGGCCTTGTTCTTCTCATAAACTTCGTAGACACTTTTTCTCTTATGACCCTCTGCCATTTTCAAAGAACCACGGTGAGAAAGGTAAACTTTAATGACTGTCTGAAACCGTAGCTCACCACTGATATACGCCTGAAAGTGCGCAGAAAAAGATAGCTAAGTAGAACAAGCACGTAGGACGGCCTTAGGTAAAGATATCACCAGAATGATTGACAATCAGGAGGACCACTTATTTAGGTAATCCACCCGGAAATAAAAGATCGTCCTCTAAGGAAACAGAAACACAGACTGATGTGGAAGCGCTGTAACTGAGAGATAGAGACTCGATCATCGTAAGGCAGGCGAAAGTAAAGCCACTGGAAGCTGTTTTAGCCAAACCTGACAAAAACATGTCAATAAAAAGGTAATGAAAGAGAGGAAGGCTTTAGCAGAAAACGGGAAGACGGAACTTTTCAGTAAAGCTGATCTGTTTAAGGCTTTTCTATCTGGAATGTAACGTCATGGCAGTCTTTTTGAAATCTAAACACAAATACTTATGTTCTCTAGGCTATCAGCAGCGTCATCCCTGTAATGCTAACTACTGTCTTAGGAAGTTTAACAATCAAACCTTTTTGTGTATCTTTGTTTTAAATAATTAAATCCTGTTTTGAAGCAGCTGCATTGTACGGAAGAGGATTAGGGCCACTGAAAAAAAAAAAAAGGTTAACTGATTTTTTAATTTTATTTCAGTTTAGTATGGGGAAAAAGTCAGACTTTAATCTCAGAATTCTGAGTTTTTTTCTCAGAATTCTGAGTTTTTTCCCATACTAAACTGAAATAAAATTTAAAAATCAGTTAACTTTTTTTTTTTCAGTGGCCCTAATCCTCTTCCGTAGCATTGCTCTTCTCATAGTCGGCAGAATTAACAATCCCTGCGCTGCTCTTTTATAATATGCAGTCATTTTTTATTCAATTAGATATTATTGAAAAATATTTATTTCAGTCACTAAGTTCCTCAAGGGAAACATAGAGAATATTTTTTTGAAGCTTTCATTTCTGTCGACTATGATTATTTTCTACTCAAAGCGAATGAAAACACATTTTAAGCTTAGAAGATTCTGTGAATAATAAAAACGGTAGAGACAGCTTTGATGGAAATTATATTCAATACCAGTTAAAATTATTCTGAAAAGTTACTTTTAATGAGAAAAAAACAGGTCTCCTTGGATCTCATATTCTAATTTGTTAATTATGACTGTAGTTTTAAAAAGATATTTTAACTTTCAAAAAAATAGTTTAAGCAGTTTCCCTGAAAAAAATCGTTAAAGAAAATCATAAATTTGTCACACAACGTTGATGTCTCTCATAGCTCATTTCCTCCTTTATGTTCCAGACTGTTTTAATGTGTCTTTAGATTCCAGAAATAACGTTTGAGGTAGTTATGTAAAGAGGATTTTAGTTTTTATCTGTGATGTTTCTTCAGACTAATAATAGAGCATCACTCTTACCTTTTGTTTTGTTTTTTCTTTCTCTAAAGGAGGTGCTTATAAAACAGATCCACAAGGTTGGTATCTCTCATCTTTACTCTGTTTCTGTAGATCAGAGTTAAAATACCAAATACCGAAAAAATCTGTTGTGCTGTTGATTTTTTTTTAAATATAAATGTTTCATTGACTAAACGCTCATTGTTTGCATAACTTGGTCTCTTCTAACAGACCAGTCAGTGTATGTGGCTGATGCAGGCGCTGGGATTCCTGCTTTCCGCTCTTCCTGTGGAGGACATCTTGAGAAACCTTCATTCCCTCATCACCCCCTACATTCAGCAACTCGAGAAGCTAGCTGATGAGACGGTCAGTTCACACCCAGTGCAGAACACGCACACACACGCACACACACTCACACAGATGGACTCAGGCCAAGCCGAGCAGGCTTTGTGTCTGTGTGGTGTCACTGCAGTGGAACGATTCGCCGCAGGACCAGATTGGGTTTGACCCTGCACCATTGGCAAGTGACTCATGTTGGATCACCAAAGATGTCCGTTCTCTGACTCATACAAGCCCTAACTCTTAAATGAGACGGGTGTCCTGAATAACAGACTATCTGGAGCTGAAGCTGTTGTGCATTTACTCAGAGTCTTTCAGAAATAAAAATCTGTTTCAATGTCTTTGTGTAACAGAAGTCAGACTCATGTTGGATGGTTAAAAAAGGACCTAAAAATAGTTGGACATTTGCTTTTTGTTGGATGGAATGATCAGAGACTCTTTGCTCTATAATAACACTCTGTGTAATCCATCTCAGCATCCCCCCCCCCCATTGTCATGACATTACGTCAGACAAAGCCGTCTGGGGCTGGCCAAATAGTGGCACCTAGTGGGGAGGTCTTTGACTTCCATTATGTGAGAAGAAGCCAAATGTCTGAAGGCGTTGACCTAAAAAAAGAAGCAAAGATTGATTCAGTCAGATGAGCACTGAGCAGTTTAAGATCATCTAATGTTAATTTTCTAGAGGGGCTGTTATAGAGAGAGGCATTGGTCCAGGTTTATAGAGATTAAAAAGGTGGTGGATCAGTGGGTGTGGCAGCAGCGTTGTTTGTCTTCCTGTTGCTACCATCATCTCCATGGAGACACTAATTAAGCTCTCCTGTTGAAGCCATGATTTTTAAAGCTAAATTTAAAAAATGAAGTCAATCTCAAGACCAGTTAGCAACATTTGTCCCTGCTTCACAGATTAGTCTGAGGTCATAACACCTTGTTTAGAGAATAATAAGCATCCTGTTAGCATACAGCTCACAGAACACTTATATTATTATTATCATACATCCCATAATGCACTGCAGCAGCCACTGCAGTCACCTCAGGTCTATTTTCCAAACTAGCATGATCGATTCAAAGTGTATTTACATCATTTTTGCAAAGATCTGAGTTAGACTACATTTTTTTTACACAATTATTCGATTTAATAACATTTTTAGTTGGACATTAATCTGTAAACTGAACTTTTTTTTTTTTTTAAATATGAGTGAAAACTTTGTGTTAAGAAAACGTTTAAGCTAAATATTGATCTGTTTATTGTTAATTAGGAAAACAACCTGCCTGTTTGCACTGATTAAACTAGTGTGAGAAAAGCTTTTCCTCCTTTCTTGTTTGGTTGTTTGCATTTTACTTTGTTCTTCCTTTTTTAAAATTAATAATCAAAATAAATTAGATCCTATCAAAGAATAATCTGAGCAATATAAGTTAGTTAATTTAAGTTAAATTATTACTAAACAGAATACTGTTAATGTAATTGTGTCGTTCTTTTCTCAGCTAATACATTTTTTTATGTTGTAATGCAGAATTTATTTGAAAATATATATAACTGTCATGTTTCTGTTTCTGTTAAATGAAGTCTAAAAATGAAAGAAAACTCTTTGTTAGGATTAAATTTTTTTCTCTTTCTCTGTTTCCTTCCTACAGCCTAACCCCTCCAATAAACTGGCAATCATTCACATCCTGGGGCTGCTCTCCAACCTCTTCACTACGCTCGACATCAGCAAGCAGGACGATGAGTCGTCGGACGGCTCCGCTCCACCGGTTAAAGCAACCCCACCCCCTCCAGGACCAAACCCGGTCCGTCTCTACACCCCACAACCAGCCTGTAGATATAATTGGGTAGCTTAAAGCCGGGCATACACCGTACTATTTTTTTCAAACGCTGCACGTAGCTACAGCTCAAACTGTACGACGAAACCGCAGAGTTTAAAAGTTCACAGCTCACGATGTTTGTTCTCACACCGTGCGACCTGACGCTCTGATGCGATCTACCTGCTACAGCTGTACGTCTAAAAACCACATAGGACTCAGCTCCGCAGTGAGATGGAGCTACTCGGACTCGTCTATCTGGAAGCCAAACGAGTAGAAGAGGAATCTGAAGCTCACTAGACAGAAATGCGTTGCCTTGGCAATTTGGGCAATTTTGTGCTAAAAGCCCTAAAAAGAAAAGGCGACAACTTATTTGGACAAAGAATTGGCTGAGCAAATGTGGCTACTACGGTCTGTCAATTTGACTGAAAGAACTCCATTTCACTCATTGCACCCCCGCCATGCTTCTGCGTTTTCCTCTGAGGGGAAGAAGAAGAAGAATCCTTGTTTGCGCAATGAGTGATTTGCCCACGACCACCTTACGACGGCCGACTGAATTTCTAACATGTTTCATTTTCTCCCGACTAGGGCTGGGTAAAAAAATCTTATTTAATCGATTTTGTATCGATTCCTTTACATTTTTGCAGAATCGATGTCTAGGGAATGAGATCGATTCGTTTTATAGTGACGCGCGTAACGTTCACATTCAAATGAGCAGGAAACATGCAGTCAAGATTACTTTAAGCCAGAAAGCTGCAAATATAGCCAATAGGTTGACTGAAGACATTAACAAATGGGGGCTGACCAGCAAACACCCTGTAGCTGTTAACAACACTGCAAATATGGTTTGTGCAGAGAAGATAATGCAGCTCATGCATTTCTGCTGTGTTCCCACTATGTCACGTCTGCTCGCTCGAGTGAAGCTTCACTTTTTCACTTTTCACAAACCAGTTTGCACTTATGAGACAGTTTTGTTCACATCTCAAGTTTAAGCTGTCTGATTTACAAGTTTGCACTTTATGTTGAAAGTGACAGAAAAAAAATAAAATACCTGAGTATTTTGAAACACAGTTGAAAAACTTTCATTATTATAAAAACAGATCAAATCAAAATTAATCGATTTAGAACTGTATGAATCAAAATCAAATCGATTCATGACTTTGGCGAAAATTCCCAGCCCTACTCTTTACCTTAAGATTCCCGATGGCGAGGTGGCCGTGAGAGGCTGATCGCCCCTCGTTACCCCCCTGTACACTACACCACGCATGATCACGCCGAAAGTCGCCCTGATAGAAATATTCTGGCACGACTGGAAAATCGTCCCTAAAAAGGTTAAAAAGTCAAACAGTGTTTGCCCGGCTATAGACGCCAATCACTGTAGTGTGACGATGGCTAACAGTAAAGGGAAAGCATCACTTTAAGGTTTTTACACGTGTCCATGGCAGTGATAGAACTGACTTCTATTTCGTGAAGCACTTGTCATGTTCAGATGTTACTGGCTGTTTTTTTTTATTATTTCTATATTTTATCTCCACCTATCTTCCTGGTTTCAGGTTGTGGTCGTTTTGCAGCAGGTTTTTGCTCTCATACAAAAGGTTCTGAGTAAGTGGCTGAACGACTCCCAGGTGGTAGAGGTATGTAGACACGCAGAGTCCGGTTCAGCTCACCTCTCTATGTCTGGGTCGACCCACTGCAGTGTTTGATGCTTTGCAGGCGGTGTGCGCCATCTTCGAGAAGTCCGTGAAGACCCTCCTGCATGATTTCGCCCCCATGGTGTCTCAGCTGAGTGAAATGCTCGGCCAGATGTACAGTACGATTCCCCAGGCATCTGCTCTTGACCTAACACGACAGGTATACGGTCAACGAAACAGCGAAAGGCACAAGACGAATGGAGCTTTGTTAGCGAAGGCATGGAGTGAGCTGAAAAATGAAAAGGACAGATTGTTTGGTTGGGAAATATCCTGAGTATAATTCCTAACTAGGCTCTAAGCTTCCCGCTGTTTGACGAAATATAATGAAGTGATTCATTTATTTATAAATAGACTATTTTCTAATAAGAGACAAAAAGGAGAGCATTTACCATGACTAATTTCCTTATTCATCTTTTTTTCCTTGTCAGAAATGACATAACACTTTAGGCGAATATTTCTCTATGAATAAGTCCTGTTATTTTGTTTAAAGATAAATAGATTTGCTTCTTTAGAAATAATTGACCTGTTTAAAGGTGAATTCTGAATGCTGGGTTCATTACTCTGTCTGAAATCTGTTAGAGCAAAACAAAGTCAAACATGAGAGTCATGGGGATAAGGTGTGGAAAGCCGTAGAACAAAAGAGAAGGTAGTAGAGCTGCCCAGCCCAAACGTGAGTTCAATAAGTCCCTGTCACACCTTTCTGATTTAGCCTATGCCTGACGTCCCGGAATCTTCTAAAACGCTGACATACGCTGAACTTTCTAATTATTTTTTTCAAGTTTGGGCATATACATAGTACGGAAGAGGATTAGTGCCACTAAAAAAAATAAAAAAAGTTAACAGATTTTTAAATTTTATTTCACTTATATGGGAAAAAAGTCAGAATTCTGACTTTTTTCTCAGAATTCTGACTTTTTTTCTCAAAATTCTGACTTTTTTGTCAGAATTTGACTTTAAGAAACTAGCTCTCTTGTTTTAATGACCTTCTGCTCCTCCATTAATGAGGGGACCCCTCGGGTACATAAAAAGTTGCCTAATTCCGTCATTTTCCACCAATGTGTCACTGGCCACCTCAAACAACTCACATCTTTGTCAGTGAAGCTGAGTGCTCCACATATCTTCCTTCATGGTGCCCTTCTACATTAAGATCCACAATTCTGAGAAAAAAGTCAAAATTCTGAGAAAAAAGTCCGAATTCTGAGTTTTTTCCCATATTAAACTGAAATAAAATTTAAAAATTAGTTAACTTTTTTTTTTATCAGCGGCCCTAATCCTCTTCCGTAGCATAGTGTGTTCATAATGGGTCCAGAATTTAGGTCCAACGACAGCCTAACTTATGCTTTGTACACGGCAGTGTAATAACCATGAAATGTCACAAGCCAGTGTCCTATGGGGGGCAGCAATGCGCCCGGTGGCGCCCAGTCTGCATTAAAAGATTTGATCACGGTATTAACCTAGCTGTTTACAGCCGGCCAAAAAAAAAAAGAATAAAGAAAAAGGAAGAAAAAAGGTTTGCAGTCGCAGCAGATACAGCGTCATGTTTGCCAGGAGGTTTGTTAGTTGTGGCCGTGAACGCAGGGAGGATCCATCACTCTCACCTTCTGGCTCACCCTATGAAGGGGATAATGTCTGGAGGAGAACTGATGGTTTCCTCCTACCAAAAAGCTTACAATACGCCATTATACAGTAGCTGGAAGATAGAAACACGTTTAGCGCTCGTCTGGAACACGTCAGATACGTTGATATTCATTGGAGAGAAGTTATGCACAAGTTACTCAAACAAGTTAACATATGTAAACAATCAGATAACGTAGCTGTAACTTATGGCCCACGTAAGGCATACGCTGGCATACGTCCAGATATTTTAAGCATGTGACGTGTGCCAGCGTACTTCAGCATGCTCATAACATACAAAATGTACGCATAACTTATCCAACGTGTGCCAGCGTTTTTACGAGATTTTTCGTACGGCAGGCAAATGCTGGTCTAAATCATCAGGGTGTGACAAGAGCTTTACCCCAGGCTCACACCGACTCCGGTCTTACCGTTGCGGTGCGGTGGGTGCGGCGCCGCAGTGATTCCAAGTCATTAAAAAGACGTAAACCTCTCTCACCGGCTGCTGAGCTGTCCGGCTGCGGTTACCGAGACACTCCGGCGCTGCAGAAAATTCAGCAAGAAAGCTATCCTTGCGGCGTGCCGGAGCCCTCCGCAACAAGCTCTCGCAAATATCCTTATTTGGGCCGTGTTATCGCGTGAAGTTACGTGAACTCAAGTGAACTTCTGTTAAATCTCCGGACCTGTTGCCGGAGCCGCAGAGCCGCACCGCACCGTAGTCAAAAGGGCGGTGTGAGAGGGGGTGTGCGGGAGTTGCGGTCTCCGTCGGCTCGGTAACCGCACCGGAGCCAGTGTGAGCAAGGGGTTAGGGAAACGTTTGTGTTTGAAAGGTGCTCTGTGTTTAGCCGGTCTCTATGCAGTGGTCCATGATTAGTTTGTGATAAATATCACTTCAGTTTTGAAAACATTTTTGGAAACATTCAGGAAGTTGCTATAATTTAAAAGGGGAACGCCGTTTTTTTTTTTTACATTGGTCCCTTGAGTTTACGTTATTACATAATGTTCTACTCACCCATATGAGTTTTGTGTCATTTGGAGCCGTTCCAAAGATATTCCATTAGGTTATATCTAAGTAACGTCTTCCTATGGGCAATGACTTGAAGGCACAAACTAAACTGTTCATCATTTATCATTTATGGTACGCCAGCATTCAGAACATGTAGGCCAATCACTGTCCCCCAGACATCCACGGTTATATTTTTGATATTTTATATGTTTTGAAAACAAAGCGGAGTGTGTATGACGTCATCCGCGCACGCCGTCTACCGTTCATTCATCCTGTCTGCTGAACTGCTGCTAGTTTTCCTCACATGCCTGGAAGATGTCTAGTGCTGCTACCACAGATGATCTCGCTCTCTAAATGGAATTGAACCATTCAGATTAGCTAGAATGAATAGAAGGGGTAGAGCGTAGCCGCCTGTGACCCGGGCTGCCTGTCACAACTCCAGTCCGGTGCACGGATGACATCACACACACTCCACTTTGTTTTAAAAAAATATAAATATAAAAAATATAACTGCGGATGTCTGGGGGACAGTGATTCGCCTGCATGTTCTGAATGCTGGCGTACCATAAAGAATAAATGATGAACAGTTTTAGTATTTTATAACCTAATGGAATATCTTCAGAACAGCTCCAAATGACACTAAACTCATACGGTTGAGTAGAACATGATGGAATAACGTAAAATCAAAGGACCAATGTAAAAAAACAGCATTTCCCTTTAACTCTTCTTCAAAAGAGCATTGTTATTTTAAACAGCTGTTTTTTCCTTCCAGCAGCAGGATAGGCTTTTGATATTAGAAAGCAGATTAAAGCGTACCAGGCAGTAATGAAGTAGTATTATTCCCTATCCTACTCTTAAATATCAAAAACTTAACATAAAGTCAATTTTCTTGCAGTTTTCCTCCAAAAATCCATTCAGGTTAATGCAACGCATGTGATTGACAGGCAGAAATACAATGAAGTCTAGATAGTTTATCAGAAGCCAATTATCAAAGGTAAGCATGCAGGGGAGTGAGCGAGTATTTAATAACACCATCTGCTGACATGAGCAGATGTTTTATTTAGGCAGGGGACGTATGAAGCATGAAAACCAGTGAAAAACAATCTGTTTTCTGTTTACAGCAGCAGGATCTCCTGCTCTTCAGTTTCACATCTCCTGCCTTCATTTACATTTTTAAAGGGATGAAGCTCCAAAGGCTGTTTGTTGTCAGAAAATGTTTTAAAATTAGTTTGCTTGATTGCTGAACAATGAAAAGGCCCTTTATTTATTTGTGTTACTTTCAAGATGTCAAAGTTTTCAGCCTCTAAATTATCTCACTTAATCTTAGCCAAATTTAGACTCAAATTTAAAACAAAACTAATGGTTTAGAAATACCAGTTTCAGAATTTAATGAATACTTTTGTCTCTATATCTAATAATGCATCATTAAGTTAAGTTTTATTAATGTACCACTAACCAGCTTTAGTCTGGATGCTTTACTGTGTTAAGCTGCGCCGTTTGAACCGCAGCCCCATTAGTTGGTTGCTTGCTTTAAAAAAAAACCCAAAAACAAAATAACCGTATGAACTGAAAACCAAAAGGAAATCCTTCCATCCTTATTTTCCTGCTATAATTGTTCAGTTAAGTTTTTTAAATTCATGTTTATACTTGATTTATATCTGAATATCTGGAAATTTGACTCAGATTTGACTTTAAAGTTAAAAAAACGTCTGCGGTCTGAAATGTTGACCTGCTGTTTCAGATGGTGCATATCTTCGCCAGCGAGACGGACCACTTCCCACCAATCAAGGCTTTGTTTGAGCTGGTTACCTCGGTAACACTGTCCGTCTTCCAGCAAGGTAGGGGTCCTGCAGAGGTGGGAGTTTCAGGACTCTCAGCAGTTTGTGTTCAGGTGAAGGATCAGGAAATATCCAAACTCTCTTTGGTCTTTTTAGAAAACAGCGTTGCCTATTTAGCGATCGCTGATGTATACCGGATTATTTTCGCAGTGATACGTGTCAGTTGTTAAAGAGCCAATTCCAGTGTAGCCAAAGCAAACCAGTGACAAAGCAGAAGAAGCAGTGAATGATGAGCATCCAGACCAACCTGTCGGGTTTGGAAAAGAGAAAACTCTCAATGTCTGCATTTCCATAATTACATTAATTACATTTAACCATTTTTCCCTTCACAAATTTTTGTGCTGCTTCAAATCAGAATATTTACAAGTGAATACAACTTTAAATGTGACCAAACAACATTAAAAACATGAAATATCTACCTTAATGGCAGTTATGATCCAGGTCTCCTCTTCACCACTGGCTTATTTGTGTAAAACTATAACCAGGAAGTGATGCAAAGGACTTATAGTTTTCATCAATGTTTTCAGCTTTTTGCATTTTTTCTGTGATTTGGGACAAGAATTGAAAATCATGAACAACAAACAGTTCACACATCATTAGGGGAAAAAAGAAACTTTCAGGTACTGGTTTCTGTCTGGCTGTGGGAAGTGAAAACATGGCAGTTCGAAGCCTGAATAAAGATTTCATCAATGCAGACCCTTTTTTTGTCTTTGCTGTCGTTTAAAATATTTTTCCACTTATGATTTGCTGGAAACTCATAAAGTCAACATGTCACATTTTGAGTTTCTCTGATCTCTGCTTGGTTTTCATTTATTCATTCATTGTTTTTACATGTACGGATTAATTAAGGCTTCATATATGTCTTTATTTTTATTTTACTTAAATCATTTAGGGATCAAAGAGGTTCACTTTTCTTAAATTGTTTTAGATTATTTGTTTCGGGTCTGGCTGATGCCTCCCCCCTCTGTGTCCTCCCTTCTCTTTCTCCCCCTCTTCTCTCCTCTCGCTTCAAATGGTTGAGTAATGGCTGCTTTCCTCTTGCTTTTAAGCCTCTCTTTTCCCCTCTGAGCAGGATCCTGCAGTACACAATAACATTTAAACAGAGTTCACAGAGCCCGGCGGCTTATTCTGTCGGCTCACAGGGAAGCTGCACAGACTCCCCATCACAGCTCTCTGTGTGGAATAATCTTGCAAATCATTGCCACCCCTGGTAAAGATGTCTAAAAAAACTCCAGTTTATCTCATCTTATTGCAGCTGGATAATCCCATGAAAAAATTAGAAGGACTCAACTTTTTGTTTAAGTGCCTTTTATTTAGTGGAGGTAAAAACCGAGGCATCAGATAGAATAAACGTTAAAATCTCCCTCGTTTAACTGGTTCAATGGAAGAAGATGCATCTAAAAAAAGGACCATTTTGTGTTGCATCTAATAAGAGATCAAATCTACAGCATTTCTTAAGGCAGAAACTGAATAAAACACAACAAAACATATTCCAACAGTGAGATCATATATTTTTATTTAGATTTAAAATGAATATAATAGAATAGAATAGAAAATCCTTTTATCGTCCCACAATGTGGAAATTGTGTGGAACAGGCTGCCTGCTCCCTGCTGGTGCCGGAAGTGAAAAATATATAGTTAAAATGTTTTGATCATAACAGTTAGGGGTCTAAATAACAGAGATTTGAGTTAAAAAAAGATAAACGTTCCAGAATTTGGATTTTTGACTTCAGTAAATGTTTTAATTCTGAAGTTGGATGTTTTTCAGACAATGTTTAGTGCGATTATCGCAATAAAAAGCAGTATATTAGGGTTATTTAACATCTTTTTCTGGGGTTCCAATGGTTATTAGGGATAGAACAGTTTATGAAAACCGTCCGAACCGTTCGGTTCGACTGTCTCTGTTCGGTTTGCGTGTGTTGCGTTCGGTT
>NW_015151379.1:104592-115500 GCF_000732505.1 Cyprinodon variegatus | reverse complement strand
TGCATTTAGAGTGACCTACGATGACGGCGGAAAGAAAGCTGGGGATAAAAGTGCAACAGTGTGCAAGCATTGTGTAACACGTTTTGTTTATGCTAACAGCAACACGACCAACATGTCAGGCTAACAATCAACATATACCAAACCGAACCGAAAACCGTGACCTGAAACCGTGAACCGAACCGTGGATTTTGTGAACCGTTCCACCCCTACAGTAGGTTATAGAGGGCTCTGTATCCTCTCAGAGGATCATATGGTGGATGAAAGCTGCATGTCTGTGAACAGACAAAGCTGGGCGCTCACTATAGACACCTGCTATGCTTCTTTTTTTTCCCTTCAACATCATTTCTAACTCATCTGATTATTTGATGTATTTAAATCCTCGATGTTTCTGTGGAAAAAAACACCTAGAAAAGATGTTTGCCTGTAAATTTTAAGCATTTTCTAATGTTATTTGTATTTTCTAAGAAGTCTTGTAATTTGTGTGCAGCATAGGGGAGGTGATGTCATACAGTAAAAGGCTGTGTCTTATAGACTGAAGCGTAGATTCTAGGAACCAGAAGGATTCGTTTAAATGGATCTTTCTGGCAGCTTCTCTGCTAGGTCTTTCTTTAAATCCAAGAGGGAATGTGATTCTTTTGATTTGAACATGAAGCTGCTGCTGGTACAGGAAGGGGGGTCCGTTCAGCTTCAGTAGCCCCCCCCCCTCATCCTGTAACGGTAGCACAGGTGCCTCCTGGGTTCCCGCTCCAAACCCACCTTTGCTTTTTAGGTTTCTTTGTTTTTCTCTCGTTACTTCTCTTTTTTGTTTCCCTCCAAACAGACCCATGTGTTCGTCCTCTGCCTGTTGTTTGTTTTTGGTTGGTCTCTTCTTCAAAGACTTTGCCAAAGCTTCATATGCCCCCCCCTCCCACCCCACTCCTCTGCCCCTTTGTTCCTTACTCACATGTAAATTATTTGGATGAAATATTTTTGGTTCTCTTTTATTTCCACATGACTGTTGAATCTATTAAGTTGCTGTTTGTATATTATTCTTATTCTCTCTTATGATTTGTTAAGTTTCATCTTTATTATATTATAGGACCCAGGGATCATCCTGATATTGTTGATTCATTTATGCAACTCCAAGCTCAGGTGTGTTTTTTGGTTTCTTATTTCATTCACTTTGGGTTTCTCTCTCTTTCTTTCTCCTCTTAATTCTCACTCTTCTTCTATCGTCCTCTCCTTCTCTCTAAAGCTCTTTCTTTTCTTTGTTACTGGGCCCTAAGGTGTCCCATCACAAAGCAGAGGCAGTGGAATGAAACACTCCAGGGAGCTGTTTGAAAAAGGGACATTCGTCTCTCCTCAGATGCTTTTAGACTCTAACAGTCGCCTCGCCACTCAAACCTGAGTTCCTGTAGAATTTAGTTTTGCTTGCAGAATCCACCAGTAAAAATAAGGGCTGAAACAATTAACTAGATTAATCGATCATTCAAATAATCTCGAACTAATTTAGTAATCAATTAATCGTTAAAAAACTTAACTTTAGTTAATGAAGCGAACAAAAAAATATGTAAACATTTTGTTTAAGATTAAATAGATGTTTCTGTCTGTAATTATGCTCTATCAGAACTTTTCAAGTGGAAAAGTTTGTTACACCTGGTTTATTTTAGCAAAAAGTCTTCCTTAAGGATTATTTAACCGATAATTAATAGAATACCCCAAAACAATAATTGATAAATTAATTGATTTGTTAAATAATCATTAGTTGCAGCCCTACTCACAATACTTTGATTTAGAAGAAAAAAAAGTCAGACTGTAATGTTTGATAAACGAGGGGAAGAAAATATGGAAAAGTGAATTTAAATAATTTAGTTCAAAACTAGAATACGTTTATAGATCCAATCCACATAGGTTGATACAGTTTAAGCATCTATTTCTTTAAATCTCTGTGATTGATCTTGAATGGCCTGGAGTCAGTGATGGCCGATATTCAGTTTCTCAGAAAATGGGAATACTAAGGTGATGTAACAAGATTTAAACAAAGAAATGAAACAGGCTCCTTCTGTAGGAAGTCCTGCATCAACGCAGAGATCAGCGTGTGGCTCTGCTGAGGCTTCGGCCTTGTCTGCGGTGTCCTGTTTCTGATCAATACTCCAAACACTTTCTGGGGTTTGATCTGTTTCACTGGAAAAACGACCTAGAAATAAGTAAAAATTTCTTAAATTAAGTGCATTTACTATTAATTTGAGTAGGTAAATGAGATAGTTTGGCAATGGATTGAGTATTTTTACTCTTAAAATAAAATATTTAGACCATAAGCACTTGAAATAAGTCAATGCAATTGTGTTTTCTTATTTGACGTGTAAAGTGTCTTGTTCCATCGGCAAAATGTCTCTTTTACCTCCTCAGTCCAACAGCAAATGCACTTATTTTAAGAAAAAATTACTTATCTAGATTTAGATTTTTTTCCAGCTGCTTCCACACAAGCATAATGACGTCATTAAAGCAGGTATTCAGACTGTTGGCAGAAGGTGATGCTTTTCAGCAGAGCTTAAAGCTCTCTAAAGTGCTAGAACCTGCCTTGACTTTGAAATTGATAAAACATGGTGGAGCGATGCTGACTGGGGAGCAAACGTCACATTGAACTCTGGGACCTTGGTTTCCAAACTAAATGCTAAATCTGCTTTTATTTTAAAGAGGGCTTTGGACAGGGAGCAGCTTGTTCTGTCTCCACTTGCTAAGAAGTTTCGGATGTGTTTTGATCCAGGAGCAGCTTGACACAAGACTATAGTAAATGCTGCAAAAATTATTCACACCCCAAGGAGGAACTGAGTTTATAACGTTCTTTTTAAAGACATTTTTATTTCTATTTTCATTCCAGATGAGCCGAGTATTAAACAAAATACCATTTAATAAATAAATCTGTTTTCAAAAATGATTTATCTTTTTACTTTATGATCTAAAATGACATTACAGCATGTATTTATAGCCTCTAAAGAATAAGAAATTAATAATTTCCAATGATACAGTGAAGGTTTATCTAGATGAGCTCCAAATTAGCGCCACAATCTATAAATTCATGCTTATCTCTGTAAAATAACATGCATATAATAAAGAACATACAAAATAACCGGCTAATAATAAGAGTATCATGAATTTGGCAACAGTCTTTCATTAATTAGAAACAAATAATAAATTAGTAAAGTGATGCAAAGATGTTCAAGTCAGTAAAAAAAACACATTATTTGTCTCAATGCCCAAACAGCAGATGTTGACCTGAAGATAGAAGTATTGATTTTAATTTTTTCCCAACAGCCTGGTTGACTATTTAATATAAGGGGTCTATTTTTCCTGTGAAGCGAAAACAAAAACAGTATATATATATATATATATATATATATATATATATATATACTCTTAATGCACATTTTTCCTCCTTGTTTGCACCTTCTTTAATTACTATGCCAATATGTAAACAATGAATCTCTCCGCTGTGAGATCAATAAAGCTCATCTAATCTAACAACTTTAATTCTTTATTTCTCACAGTTAATATTGTTTAATTAACTTTAACCTACTAGTTCCCTGGCACCAAATGTTCAGCATGCTTCCTCTGAATATCCTGGAAGGCAGCAGCCTGTGATCTTCTCAGGCAGTGACCTTCTATAGTTTCCCGCCTTGTGGATTCCCTCTATAACAGTCTACTTAATAAATCTACTTCATCAATTTCTTCGCTATAATAGAATCTTTCTTCGATAGATTCAAGTTTTATTGGTCTTATGTTAGTTTTTTTCATTTTCTGAGAAACTGAATGATGGGTTTTTTTTATCAGCTGTTAGCCAAGATCACCAATATTAGCAGAAATAAACACTTAAAAAAAGAAATAGATGATTTTCTTAATATATCCTACTTTACTGATATTTCTTTCATAGTTTCTCTTTTTCACAGCATTAACAGAAAGATGTTTTAAAACTGCTCATTTAAACAGAAAGGCAACAATTGTTTACATTGCTGTTAAAATCAGGTGTCATTTATAAAAACTTGTGCAGAATATTATTCCTGTCTGCCTTGGTTTTTATCTAGCCGGGCTGCCTGCTCTGCCAGAGGCTGCAGTCAGCTAGGTAAGGGGGGGGGGTTACTGGTGTCTTCAGGTACTTTAAGGTTTCATAGAGCTCTTTTCCAAATGACTTTAAACTCTCCCACACATGTTGCTGTGGACTGCTGGTCAGCTGGAGGAAATTAGGGCATAACGTGTCTGGAAATGTTTCTGATATTTTTCTTGACTGGATCCTTTTCTGAACCTCTTGTCTTACTTGCAAGCAAAGGAGAAACCCCGTTGCCTCTATCAGCCAGCTGAGCAGCAGTGTGGAGCACTGTGTGGGGGAGAGAGAGAACTACATCACTCTTTTCTTTAACCAAACCTGTTTTTAGACTTTGAGAGGAATTCAAACTTTCACTGCGCTCCTTAATATCAATTAAAAGCAGATGTAATTTATTCTAGGCCTGAAACAATTAATTGGGATTAATCAATTATTGAAATAATCAACTAGTTTAGTTATCGATTTATTTGTTAATTGGAGTGTAGACTCTAAAACATGAATTTAGCTGACAGAGGAACCCATTTAGAGCAGTAATTATACCAAAATTGCTAAAAATAATATGTAAACATTTTGCATTAAAGATAAACCTTTTCTATCAATCTGCTCTATCCAAAATATTTTCCAGAAGTTTTAGTTTCACCTGGTTTAGTTTGGTAAAAAGTCTTCTTTATGCAACCTTTTTCTATTCGATCATTAATCGAGAAAAAATAATCGACTGATTGATTAGCAAAATACTCGTTAGTTGCAGACGTAATTAACAATATGCCGTTTAAAGCAGCCAAATGTGTCTGAATTGTTCTTCACTGACACATTAGGATTGAAAAGCATCATTTGTAAATCGTTTAGCTGACACTGAGCCGTCATCAGGTGGTTCCAGGTGACTGGTTAGTCTTTGAGCCCAGTCCTCCTCTGAAGTCATTCCAGCCCAGAGCCGATCAAAGCCCAAATGAATTAATATTCAGCTAATATTAATCTGCACCAACTAATTGGCTGATGGCTCTCTCGTTTTTATTCTATTTTTGTCTTTTGTCTTCATTCTTCCTTTGTTTTCTATCTTTGGATAGATCTGGCCTTTTCTCCCTGTCCCTCTCTCCCTCTCTCCTCTCCTCCATCCTGAATAAGTTCATTATTATGAGATGAGTTGTCTTTCTCTTTATCTGCACATGTTAATTACTTATTACACACTTCTGTTGCATATTCTGTCCAGTCAACCAAAAAACAAGGAAGATGCAATAGAGTTGAAGTTGAATCAAAGCCAAAAACCACCATTGCCTTTAGTTTTTGACTTAAGTTTCAAATGATTTCAAAGTTTGATTTTTTGCAATTTGTTTGTTATACCTGCATCAGTTCTGCATTGGAGGATCTCCGTATGCGTTTGGATAGAGAGCACTGTAGCCTGGTAGGCAGATCTGGTCCTCTGTTGCCATCAGATCCGGCTACCAGGCTTAGCGGGTGTTGTTGTTGACAGTATTCTGAAGGAGCTTATGCAGTGGAATGTGGCTGAGCAGTAGCGAACGAGTCGGGCCTTCAGAAACGTAATGCCTTATCGCTTTTATCTGCCTCGTAGGCCCTCAAACGGAAGCCCGACTTGTTCTTGTCGGAGAGTCTTGATGTGAAGGCAGTTTTCCACTGCGGTAAGTCGGCACCGGACTCTTTCAGGCACGCCTCCCCGTGCAGAGATCCACTCGGCACATGTCGACATGACAATGATTTCCATCTTCTTCTCCAAACTTTAGGAATTCTGTCTCTAAAGTTTCCAGAGGCCCCAACGGTCAAGTCAACATGTCTGTTCTTTGTAAGCATCACATGCGCATAAATACACACTGCTAAATGTCTACAGTTTGTCTTTAAAATGTCTGAAATGTTTGGTTTTTTTGGGGGGGGTTTGGTAGACGGAGCTGCTGCCGCACTGCTCAGACGTCCCTCCGTTAGCCAGGGTGGTACAGGAGGACGGCAAGCTTTTGGTGCAAGCTGTGCTAGAGGTAAGTAACACTACCTTACCTCTTTTCTTTCAACCTTTTTAAGATTTCAGAACCTAGATGTGTGTTTGAACGCAGCCCCATTTGTTTATGTTCCCTAAGTAGAATAAAATTCAGTCAAACATCTACAGGTATGTCCATCCCCGAGAACATTGGTAACCAAACCGCATCATGAAGACCAAGGGGTGCAGCAGACAGGCAGGGGAAAAAGTTAGGAAGACGCTCAAAGCAGGGATTTGGTTATTTAACGACAAACTTGAACGATCTCCCAAAGCTTTGAACATCAAAGAGTTCATCCATCAACTGCAAACGGACATGAATCTAAATCAGAGAAAACGTCAAGAAGCATGCGGCTAATATGAAAATGCTAAATGCAAAGTGTGAAGCATGGCAGTGGCAGCGTCATGCAGTGGGGAGGCTTTGCTTTTTAAACATTTTAATTTGCATAAATGTTAAAAACCAGGGTGTCTTTTTTCCTCCTCTTCCAGGGCATTGGGGGCGGAGCTTCCCGGAGTCTGATGGACCAGTTTGCAGAAGTGTTGTTCAGTCTCAATAAGCACTGCTTCTCTCTGCTCGCCGTGTGGCTGAAAGAGGCACTGCAACCCCCGGGCTTCCCTTCGTCCCGCATCACCACTGAACAAAAAGACAACTTCTCACAGCAGATACTGAGGTATCAACCACTGGATTAGAAATTAAGATTAGAGAACATAGAGGAATACTTCTACTCACTGTTTTTCTTTGTCCCCCCCCTCTTTTGAAAAGCAGAGAGCGGGTAAACAAGCGGAGGGTGAAGGACATAGTGAAAGAGTTCACACTGCTATGCAGAGGCCTGCACGGTACAGAGTACGCTGCTGAATACTGAATCACTGCCCCTCCACCTCCCGGCGAACGGTAACCTTCGTCCTCAGCGCAAATATCTGGACGCCACAGCAACAAAGCTCTTCAAGCCCATAAGGAAATCAAGAAAAGATTGTAACGATAATCCATCCAGACACAGAACCCAGCACAGAGCTGCCATCGGATCAGCAAACTTCAACTCCCAGCAGGCCTCAGAGGAGGCCTCCTCTTTGCTGCATCGATTTCTTTCTCGCCGCTTTAAGATTGATTGCTTCTGTCCCCTCTCTTTGCTCCTTTAAAGGTCATTGTGTTGGACGGGTTTGGAGCGGCTCACCAGCCCGCTGCCTCCTCCCATCTTTGGCTTGTTCTGCCTTTCTGGATCTTCCTGTGGTTCCCTACGTTCGTTTGCTGGTTATTAGCATCTATATAAAATGGTAGTGGTATCGTACGTAGCTACTTGACATTATTTTTCAAAGTAAACCGACTTAATTCTATAAATGTCTATGTAAATACAAATAGATGGTTCCAGTCCTGCTGCTGCTAATAGGATAAAAAAGGAGCGATTCTGCAGGAAGTTCATCCGGTGTTTGCTCCAGGCCTCTGTGATCTCTGCATTTGCCAAATTATAATAATTATTTTGTGACTTTCTGTTTTATTAAAAGCTTTTTAAGGGGTGTGAGTAGGGAAGAGAAAAAGCTGAAAACCACAATACTTGGACTTTATACAGTCAACAAGCTCTCTGTCTGAGAGGCTGTACCTCATGTATGTATAATCCCACCCGGTCCAACTGCAGTCTCCTCTTTTACCCTGAAGTAAAGCGGCGAGAACAACGGCGACCGGCGCCATGATGGAAGCTGCTAAGAAGGGAACTAGGCATTTAAGACAAGGGGCTGCTTAGTCGCTGTAATAGTGCAGAAATATTAATCTAAGTTGTGCATATTAACAGTTACTGCTGAACACTTGCGTATTTGAGTGTACGGGTGTCCTCATATCTGTATGTACGAAGGTTTTGCACATGTATCTTTTTTCAGCACTTATGTTGGACCTATGGTACAAATGCATCATTTCTGTTCTTCAAAGAGCCCATTTTCTTCTTCTTCTTCTTCTTCACACCATGCTCACTCAGGCACGCTCCTCAGAGAGACTGACCTAGAGCATCCAGCATGTCACGGACTGCGCTGCTCCTCGGCAGCCATCCTTTATCCACGTCGCCTCATTGTCAAACCCCACCCATCCATCCACGTCTCTCACCAAGCACTGCTATTAACAAACGCTTGTGATCAAGCTACCCAGAATCCTCTGGGTCACTGCCTTGGAAAGGATCAGAGGACCGGGCGCCGTATCCCTGACGGAGGGAGTTTCTCCACGCCGACATTCTGTGCTCATCCTTTTCCGCCTGTGATGCTACGGCTGTCATTTACACTATCCTGTGAAGCGGCAGCACTCGGCATCCGAATCGTACCTTGTGATAAAACTTTTATCTCAGTATATTCCTTCTGTCTTATCCGAGGTGCCTGCAGACATGTAGCATGTATGTGTTTCGGGGTGGGGGAGGGGGGTGTTGGGGCTAATTTATGAGCTGAAGGTTGATCTGCAGCGATGGACGAAGACGGAGACCCAAGGCAGGAATCACTTTTGATGCAAGCTGCTTTGCTTTAGTCCTACTGCACTACGAACGTCTTGCTGTTCATCACTGATCCCTGGTTTGTGTTCTCCTCTTAGTCCAAAGTGAGAGGAGGAGAACTCTCCACAGTTTGGAGTCGTAGGCGGATGAGGGGAGGAAGGAATGAGATGTACAGTGGTCTTTTTGTACCTTGGCTTTAATTTATTAAATATATCTGAGACTGCAGCTATTGACGTCTTGGGTTTGTGGGTGTTTTCTTTTTTTTCTGTTAAAGATCTATTTATTCTGCAGCTCAGTTAAGTAGACAGATCTTGTTTAAGCTTGATAAACTCCTCCTTATTCAACTTAACTACATTTTTAGTTTAACAGGGCTTTCTAATAAGCTTTAATATTTATACATGCTAAAGGGATTTATCCATAAGGTGCGTTCCAATTAGGCAGAGTCAAAACACAGTCTAGTTTATTTATATTGGAGTTTTTTTATGGCTGGATTTAATAAAACATTTATAAAGAATAACCCAAAGCAATCCCTAATCAGTGATCTTTTTATTATGCTTAAACAGTTTGCCCTGCTCCTCTTTATTAACCCCCCCCTAATGGTTCAACTGTATCCAATTTTTCTTTTATTATTAAATCCATGCAGTACTTTCACGTTAGTCTCAAATATGCTGTAGTCCTACAGGGGGCAGTTTAACAGATTTAAAGTCAGAATTTGATTAGAATGATGCTAATAGAGGAGGAAAAAACAAGGAATGCACTAATTAAAGGATGTTCTCAATGCTGCTGATGCATTATGTGTCTCCAGAGGGAGCTGCGTTATGTTGGAGGGTAGTTTACTTGATTAGATGATATTTTACAACAAAATAGCATAAAAACTGAAAAGAGGACCATGATGTGTTTTAAAGGCTAAAAAACTAGGAACTCAGGAACTTTATTGATCTCACACTGGAGAAATTTACCTCTGCTTTTATCCCATTCCCTTGGGGAGCAGCGGGCTGCCATTGTGCGCCGCCCTGGGAGCAGAGTGGTGTTAAATTCAGTTTATTTCTATAGCGCCAATTCACAACACATCTCTTTCCAGTTCACCAGATCATTCAGTCAGATTTATTCAAAGTTTTCTATCTAAGGAAAACCAGTTGATTGCATCGACTCATTGACTCGAATTGTAGCGAAGGTGGAGAGAAAAAACTCCCTTTTAACAGGAAGAAACCTCCAGCAGAACCAGGCTCAGTGCAGGCTGTGGGGATCGAACCGAGTATTTCCAACCTTCTCAGAGCACAAGCGCACTACTCTAACCACCAGGCCATTTAAATTTAATTAAAACTTTAATTTAAAAAATAAGGTATAACGTTAAAAAAGAAAATAAAATTAAAATGGATTTTTAATTTGAAATATTCAAAAACAGCTTAGGTGTTAACGTGATGCATTCAAAGTCATCCCAAACTGTCCGACATCCCAGGATCTCCTTTTCCCACCCAGCTGCGCATGCGCAGTGCGCTCAGAGCGGCGCACATGTGTCGAGCTCCGTCCCTCCTGGCAGTCTGCAGACCACTTCCACTCCTTCTCCAGGACAGCGGGTCTCTCCAGCTGTAATCTCAGCGTTTGGTCCTGATTTATCGAGGCTGCTGCAGGTAAGTTATGTTCCTCCAGCCCTCTGATCAGGTAGCTTTCACACTGCAGCCCTGGGAGAGGTTAGCCTGTTTCCCTCGATCCATCTTGAAGTCACTTTTATGTTCATTTAAATTGTTGCAACTCGCAGTTATTTTAAAGTTTGGATCACAGGGCTGCAGTTTGCTGCAGGGTTAGTTAGAAGCATCCAGAGAGTCGCTCTTAGTTGCATCAGAGCTTTAATGAGAGGAAAGTTAAAGTCATTAAATCAAAAGGAAACAAAATACACATGATGGCGCACATGACAATATTTTTATAGTTCTCTATCAAACTTAAGCGCTTAGATTTGTAAGAAAAGATGTTGGCCAAACTTTCCTTCCTTATTTAAAACTCATGTCTGTTTTTAGTCTTCACTCAGTGACGTCATCAGGGTTCAGTGTGTTTACCATCATCATCATCACTTTATCCTGTTTACTGATCATAGAGTGTTTTATATCTCTGGATGTTTGTTTTTGCTTTCTTTGTAAATAATGAATTTGAGACCTGTTCAATCCAGGGGCGGATTTAGGAAATTTGGGGCCCTGGGCAAAGACAGGCAGGGGGCCCGCTGAATGGAGAAGACAGCACATAAAACAGAGCCATTCTACAGATAGAGAAATGTTAATAATTGTCCCTCTCTTCTTGTCCCTCTCTTCTTGTTTTCCTCTCTATGTTTTGTACTCAGCTGACTTTTCATGCTGTCTCTAAAGGAATGAAAGATTTTTTCCAAGCACTAAGCTCAC
>NW_015151379.1:98541-102804 GCF_000732505.1 Cyprinodon variegatus | reverse complement strand
AAAGTAAAAAAGTCAAGAAAAAAAGATAAAAATCTAAATAAAAAGTAAAAAAAGTCAAGAAAAAAGATAAAAAGCTGAATAAAAAGTAAAAAAGTCTTGAAAGAAAGATAAAAAGCTAATTAAAAAGTAAAGTTAAAAAGTTAAAAAGCCTAGTTAACAATTATTTTCAGGTTTATAAACTAAAAATGTCAGCCACAGTATCGGCATTAATGCCTCTAAGGTTATGTTGGACCAAACAAAATGTGATTCTTTCACTCAGTGTTTTTCGTAAATTTCTTATAGAAGCACTTTTGTAATTTTTCTAAATATAGTTGATGTTTCTTGTTATTACATTGACTTTAATTTTTGCCATCAAACTATTCATATTTTTTTTAAATGTTACAAAGGTAATAAGGTCTAGTCCTGGATTCCAATAACACTATTGGCTGGAAAACTTGATTTACAAAGTACTCCACCGAGAGCCCTATGAAGGGTTAATTAGAAAATTAGCTTTTAAAATTTTTTTGGAGCTGTTTCGTTTTTTTTTTTTTCCTTTTTGTTTTTTTGGCACCCAACAAATTGACCAAGCAGGTTTTTAATTTTCTCATTGAATCAGGCTGAGCTGACTGGAAAGAAACAATAAAAAATTTATTTCAGTTTCTTAATGTATCTCCTATTTCATAAGAAAATGTTCATAATCATTTATGTGCAGACATTCGTCTTTGCTTCTCATTCTATATCTTTGTGTCCCCCCCCCCCAAATTTGTGACAAAAAAACCCACAGATAAATTGACGTACTTTTTGAATCCTAAGGAATAATTTCACTCCATTCAGGGTCTTTAGTTCTCCTTAGATCAGGCATTTCCAACCTTTTTGCCTCATCAGCCAAAATGAATCAGTTTAGAGAAATTAAGGGAATGTTTGTTTATTTGTAACACTGAAAGAATTTACATTTAGAGGGGAGAATTGCATTTCTTGATGAATTATTTTTCTGATTGGTGTTAGAAAAATAAAAAGTTGTCACAATTTAAAAATGAAAACAAAATGTCCAAATAAATGATTGCAGCTCAGATTCATGATGCCTTGATTTATGATTTGGCTCAAACTGAATCAGAGGCACTAATGGCTGCACTATGGACATCAGCATTTAACACTAACTTGGTGATGTTTTGATACTAATCAAGGAGCTGATTTTGATTTTTGACTTTTAAAAATAAATGAGCTTAAAACTGAGCTATGAACAGTTTATAGTAATTAGAATATTGTAGGCGAGAATCAAAGTAGATTTTGGTGACTCAAACTGTAGGATGTTAGAATCAGACTTGTAAACTGTATTTCTTTGCCTCTCCTTTTCAGTCATGGCTGTTGTCAGATTCTACAGCAGCGAAGCTCTTCATGGACGAGCCTTGCAGAGAGCAGCCAAGCTCTTCCCCAATCTGTTGATCAAAACTGAGCTTTGCTTCAACGTGGAGCTGACAGGTCAGATCCTGCCGCTCAGACGGTGTGGACGCTTTAAAAACGTCCGGTTTCTGGTTTCATCTTTGTCCTGATCTCTGCTGCAGGTGGCGAAGGTCTGGATGCGGAGCAGAAGGAGGTCCTGCTGTGGTTGTTTCGTCCTCCGCTGCAGGCAGAGCCGCTCTCTGACCAACCGAAGCTCACAGAGGGAGGCGGGGCCAAGCTTGTAGAGATCGGACCGAGGTGCTGCTTGATGATTGGCGGCTTTTGGCAACATTTTTATCTGAGACATGAATGCATTTATGTGTTTGCACAGCCTCTAGATAAGATTCATTGCACAAGTATGATCTTGAACAATTTTATTAATAGAAATATCCTAGCTTCTATCTTCTGCCTGAACCACCACAGGTTTTCGGTCTCTAAACCTCTGAAGCCATAAAAAAAAAATCTCTGAACCATTTTTTAATTTATTGACCAAACGTTCTGGACTTTTATTCTCCAAATGGACCCAGTAGAGAACCCGTTTCCAAAGAGTTCATCACAAATGCACTCTTAACGAGATACAAACCCACAGCATCACAGATCCTCCACTGTACTCAACATTAGACATGAATACAGTGTCTCTCCTTAGGGCTAAAAGTTCAACCCTAGTCTCTCAGTTTCAGTAAAAGCAAAGTAGAGTCTTTACATCATGTTAAATTGGGATTGATAAAGTATTTTTAAATTGAATTATCATAAAGAACATTTTTTCCAGTTGGCATATAGAAAGAATTTAATGTGTCGGCTTTGGTTTTAATCCTCTTCTCTATGATTGCAAAGTAGCCATAGATCCTCTTCTATCCTAGTGACCAGTTGCTGAATTAAATCCTCATCACATTATATTTGTTCCCTAGAAAAACAAATTGTAGTCAATTTATTAGCAAATCCACCTCAAACTGTCCTTTCTTCATGTGTATGGGCTTATATTCTGATTTAGGTTTTATTTTTCTCCGTGCTCCTGCTGCTACAAACAGAAATTGAGTTTATCTTGATCACTGAGGTGGTTCCTAATAATCTTTCTGCTCCCTGGATTTCTTTTAGATGTGTGTAGAGTTTTACTTTTGTATTCGGGGACATCAGGAAGTGCTGACATTTATTTGAGAAGTGAATTTCTTCATGAGCTGAAAGTTTAATGGGATCAGTATGAATATTTATCCAGAGCTTATAATTAATGTTCATATTAAATAATAACTGAACTTTATTGGAGAAATTTTATCTCTGAATTTAACCCATCCCTTTGGGGAGCCATCATTGAGCGCCCGGGGAGCTGTGTGAGGTTAAGGGTCTTGCTCAGGGGCCCATAATGGTGGCTGTTGGAATCGAATTGGGAAGTTAAATAGGAACCTATCTAATTATATTAAGAGAATTATTTTATTGGCGAATACCTCTTCCTTGTTTTCTCTTAGGTCCGAATATTTTTATCACTGATTCTAGTTTTTCCAAAGCCTTTTTAAAATGAGGATTAGGAAAATAGAAATAGGCCAAAGATTATTCTGGTTTGCTGGTGATGAATTTATTAGGGAGAGGAGTTGGCTGGATGGATAGATGAGGAAACTACGGTGGCCCTGAAGTGCAAACTGCAACTACAAATCTAAAAGCGCAACTACATTAAGAAAAACAAAACTACATAAAGCAAGTTTTTCTTAATGTAGTTGCACTTTTAGATTTGTAGTTGCAGTTTGCACTTCAGGGCCACCGTAGGAAGCTGGTCTCAGGATGCAGATTAGTATAAATGTGTAAAGCTGGCTGAAGTGAACTCTTTACTGAGTAGTCGGCTGTTGATCGCCCTCACTGGTGAAAAATTGTCTGAAACTAAAAAATTTCCTCTTTTTATCATCGTGTTCACAGGTTGAATTTCTCCACCGCCTGGTCCACCAACGCCGTGTCCATCTGCCAGAGCGCCGGCCTCTCCAACGTCACCCGAGTGGAGCAGTCTCGCCGGTTTTTAATCAAGGTAAAAATCTCAGTGTCACAAATCGATTCAATCCCCCGAATCTCGAGACGACCCGTCTGTCTCCCCGTCTGTCTCCCCGTCAGGCCAAGAATGGACAGAGCGTGAGCGAGCTCAGCGGAGATCTAAAGAAGCTGATCGAGGTTCTCCATGACAGCATGACGGAGTGCGTCTACCAACAGCCCATCACCTCTTTCGCTGTAGAAACCAGGCCACAGCCGGTGTTTGAGGTGGACATCCTGGGGAAGGGTCGCGTCGCCTTGGAGACGGCAAACCATGAGCTGGGTGAGGGTTCAGCCGTTCTGGGGGGGGTTCTGCTCAGTTTTTACTCCAACTCTTTAATGAAATAGCGTGACCTCTCTCTCATCTCTTTCTTCATGCTTTCCTCTCAGCCTTGCAGCTCTCTGTAAGTACTGTGTGCTGAAGGAGGCCATAATGTCACATGATGCATGACATTACCACTTAACTTCTCAGAGTCACAAGACGATGAGGGCGCTGCTGATTAGCAGACTTGTTGTGCACGTGTCACATTGCTGTGTGCTTGACTAATATAATGATCCAACTGCAGATCTGCCTCATTAAATGCACCAACCAGCCTAGATGTTCTTGTGACCTGAAGGTTGAGTGTATTTTTAAAAAGGAAAACCTTTTACAACAGCATGCGCTTTTCTCCAGGTTTCAACCTCAAATTCCAAAGTTTTTATTTAGGTTCATGACTAAAAAAGACAACTATATTAAACCAAAATACAACTATATTAAACCTCATCCAAAATAGGTTATCATGAGCTATTTTCTGCATTTGTGCTGCTATAGGCTTAGACTGCTGGAGGACATAGGGA
>NW_015151379.1:94396-96270 GCF_000732505.1 Cyprinodon variegatus | reverse complement strand
TACAAGCATGCTTAGTGTGAGGGATTGCTGAATCGATGCAATCAACTGGTTTTCCTTAGATAGTAAACTTTGAACAAATCGGACTGTATGATCTGGTATAATTGTCTCTGTAAAGTGCCTTGAGATGACGTGTTGCTGATTGATGCTCTATAGATGAACTAAATCGAATTGAAAATGTTGTATAAGGGCTATTTCCTAAGTTCTTTTAGTGCAACTTTTAGCCTTTTCCATATAATCCAATGAGGTAAAGTCTCTGAAAGCTCCAAACTCTGTATAAGATGTTTGTGAACTCATCTTCTTCCAGAGCCAGCCAGGCTTTGTCCTCCTGCAGCCATGCCGTTAAACTTTGCAAACAAAGCATCACTTCAGTGTCTGGATCTCTGCATTGCTTTGGTTTTAATGCTGTGATCTGCGTGCTCACTGCAGGGCTGGCCTTCGACTCCTGGGATCTGGACTACTACACCTCCATGTTCCAGAGGATTAACAGGAACCCCACCAGCGTGGAGTGTTTTGACCTGGCTCAGTCCAACAGGTGGGGAAATCAGCTTCACGGTCTCCCAGGTCGTCATTTGTTCTCTGATTCACTTTCTTTGTATGTCTCCGTGTCGCAGCGAGCACAGCCGCCACTGGTTCTTCCGGGGGCGGATGGTGATCGACGGGCAGGAGCAGAAAGAGACGCTCTTCAGCCTCATTATGGAAACGCAGCAGCACAGCAACCAGAACAACGTCATCAAGTTCTGCGACAACAGCAGGTGTTGTTGGAGGCGGCGCCGCTGCAGCTTGCTGTTGGAGGGATTCTGCTCACACTCAGTGAAATGTTGTTTCTGTGTTTAGCGGCATCAGAGGAAAGGAGCTGCAGAGCATTTACCCAGCAGACCCCTCTGAAGCGAGCCCGTACGAGACGCGCCGCTCCCTGCGACACGTCATCTTCACTGCGGAGACGCACAACTTTCCAACAGGTCAGACACACTCCCACTTCCCCCGATCACACGTCCCCATGGGATTGTTAAGCAGATACGGTGCTTTCTGAACTCTGCAGGTGTTGCACCGTTCAGCGGCGCCACCACGGGGACTGGAGGTCGCATTAGAGACGTCCAGAGTGCCGGACGGGGCGGACACGTCATCGCTGGAACTGCAGGATACTGTTTTGGAAACCTGCACATCCCAGGTCTGCTGCTGCGCTGTTACAGTTAGCTGCTATATCAAAGGTGCAGATCATCTGAAGCTAACGGTCACTATGCTAATTGATTGATCTGTCATTAATGGATTAATAATCAGATAGCAAAAGCTAACTTAAAGATTTATTTTACTTACAGAATTTAAACCAGGAGAAACTAGAGCATAATGACAATTATTTTAAATGCAGATTTATTTTTTTATAATAATATTGGTATAATTTCTGCTATAAGTAGGTCACTCTCATCTCTTTACTCCAGTTTATTAGGTATGTTTATGTTTATGCATTTAGCAGATGCTTTTATCCTTACAAAGTAGGCATTAGCATGAAGAGTCTTGTCCTGTCACACCTTTACCATTTATCCAGCTCATGCCTGACATCCCAGAATCTTCTAAAACGCTGACATACACTGAACTTTCTATGTATTTGTTCAACTTTGGGCGTATACAGAGTATTAATAATGAGTCCAGAACTTCTGTCCACCGACGGCCCAAGTTCTGCATAATGCACAGCAGTATAATGCCCATGAAATGATGCACAAGCCAGTGTCCTGAGGGGGGCAGCGATGAGCCCAGAGGCGCCCGGCCTGCATAAAAAGATTTCTTTGATTGCGGTATTAACCTAGCCTCGTGAGACCATCCTGATCTCGCGAGCTTTCAAGGTTTCACTCGCTAATCAGTCTGGAGACTCTCCGTTG
>NW_015151379.1:71067-93455 GCF_000732505.1 Cyprinodon variegatus | reverse complement strand
CAAGAGAAAGCCTGAAGCTGGTCAATAAGGTCTGTAAATCATTTCTAAAGGCCGCCGGCTCCGTTCAGCATGCCAGCCTGTTCCAGTAGATCCTAAGCTGAAGGAGGAAGAGCTGTTCAATTCAAGCAAACTTCATTTTTGATGATCCTCCCACATTATAACGTTTATGTATTTAATGCATTTTTCTTTGCTGGTGTAACGTAATTAAGCGGTATATACTGTATGATGGTCCCATATGTGTGGACGTCATGTTGAGGTAATGGTGGAACGAATCGGTTTCTCAGAGCAGGTCTGATGACTGTTTCTCTTTCTTGTCACCGAGAAAACTCTGTTAAACAAAAGGTTTAATGCAGCAAATGTCAGGAATTGGATTGAAGTTTGTCAGCCATTTTTCTTTTTTAACTGAAGCGCATTCCTGCTTTGGCCAGAAAAGGCTTTGCTTTGTCTCCGTCTAACATGTGAAGCTCAAACTAAACTACACTAAGCTGCAACGCTGCCTGCTGTGACAGTCCAATGTCAGAGATGAGTGTTTGCATTAACCTGCCAGCCCAAACCATTGCACCCCCACTGCCATGCTTGACTTAATGCTAATTTTAGTTCTTTTATTCCAGACATGGATCTTTTATCATGACTTGGATCTTATCTGTTCAGAGGACAGAAGCTCCTAGTGCATTTAGATCAGGGGTCACCAACCTTTTTAGGGCTGAGGGCTACTTCATGGCTACCGAGTCATAGGAAGGGCTACCAACACTGACCTATGAGCTGGAGGGATCAGTGTTCACCTACAGTAAATCTCATCCATAAAAACTCATTTTTATTCTCATTTTATTCTTTTATTCATTTCTAATTTTCTTTTTAATATTGTCATTTTGAAACCACTGAAATAGGATGAAATAGTTAACATGATGAAATAATACATAAATGATTAAAAAGTACAGCAACAGAAAAAAATAAAATAAATTAAACTTAACCCACTGAGTGAGTTCTTCTGTTTTCAGAAGACGAAGAGGGACCCCCATGTGGTCCTTGAGGGCCTCTTGGTGCCCGCGGGCACCGCGTTGGTGACCCCTGATTTAAATGCAACTTTACAGACCTAAGAAATGATGAAATATTCATTTTAGTCTCAGTTTTGAGTCTCTTTCCAAATTCTCTGAGGACTTCTTAAGTCTGGAGTAGATCTACACTGCAAAAACAATCTAAAAATTGGTAAAACTTTCTTAAATTAAGTGTATTTACCCTTAATTTAAGCAAGTAAATTAGATGATTTGCCAATGGAATGAGTATTTTAGATCATGTGCACTAGAAATAAGACAATGCAATTGTTTTTTCTTATTTCAAATGTAATTTGCTATTGGCAAAGTGTCTCGCTTACCCCCTTAATTCATGAAAAAATGCACATATTTAAAAAAAAAAAAATGGTTTATTGAGATTAAAATTTTTTTTGCTGTGTGTTGAGGCCTAAATACATAAGTTGTGTAAATTTTTTTAATCTCCAATCCGATTTTTTTCCGTGTCACGCTGATTGCACAAAGAGAGGTTCTGACTAGGCAGCGTAGGCAGATCTTTGCAGAATTGTTTCACATCTGTCTCTGTTCTATACACAAATTGAAATAGTTTCCCACATTTGACTTGTCTATGAAAATTTCTAAAAAAAAAAAAAAAAACACAGTTAAAAAATGGAGTTCTAGATAAGTTATTTTCCCTAAAATAAGTGCATTTATTCTTAGATTGAGGAGGTAAAAAAGATATTTTGCCAATGGAACAAGTTAATTTACATTTAAAATAAGAAAAACACAGTTGCATTGTCTTATTTCACATGCATTTTATCTAAATGTCTGCTTTTAACTGTAAAAATACTCATTCCATTGGCAAATCAAATCATTTACTCACTCAAATTAAGAGTAAATACACTTAATTTAAGAAATTTTAGCTTATTTTTCGATCGTTTTTGCAGTGCACAAAAGCGCAGCTATAAAGCAAAGCTTAACAAATCTGTACAACATCTCTAAGCAGAACAGATCATTTTCATGTGTTAAAAAAAATGGGCTCTATGCACAGCTCCACTATTTCCTGAATTTAAAGCAGCTCCTTTGTTTCCTGTCTTTCATGATTGGATGCACTGATTAATCCAGGTGTGTATGACCTAAGTAACTGGCCAGAAACACCTGGATTAATCAGTTCGTCCAGTAATGAAAGACAGGAAACAAAGGAGCTGCTTTAAATTCAGGAAGTAGTGGAGCTGTGCATAGAGCCCATTAGATCTACATCTAAAGAAAGAAAAACCATAAAGAGTTGAGAGAGATGCGCTGCGCTTAGTTCTGTCTGACCATCGTTATTTTGGTTTCTGTGATGCTCAAAGAGGATCACTACTTTATCAGTTTTCTGTCCTCCTGAACTCCTATCATGGGGAAACTTTTATATTTCTTAATGTTTCATTTATTGCTTTTGCACCAGTCTGTCCTGCTTACTATATACTTGTACTTTGTGCTTTACCCCCAAAGCCGATGTGTTTTACTTTGTAACTGCGTCTCTTCCTGTCAGACCCTTGAAATTGCAGCTGAATTGCTGCGTAGTCCGACTAAAATAGACCCGGGCTGTATCTCAGTCGGACCTATACAGCCCCCTTTGCATTAAATCCTGACAGGTGTGATCATCCCCATTGACATTTAGTGAGCGCTAAACGCCACGGCCTTGTCAGACATGATTTTCTGTTGCATTCGGTGTGTTCTGGCCTTTAGGCTGCATGTCATTAAAGACAACGTTGAATTTGTGCATAATAGAGCATCTGTAGGAGCATTTAAGCACGATCAGTGGAAAGATGGTCATAAACTCAAACAGACATGACTTTTCTCTCTGTCTTCCCCTGCAGGGTACAGCCTCCCCTGGGAGCAGGAAGGAGCGGGCTGGGAGTATCCGTCCAGCTTTGCCCCCCCACTGCAGGTGGCCATCGAGGCCAGCGATGGCGCTTCAGACTACGGCAACAAGTTTGGGGAACCCGTCCTCTCGGGTGAGGAAATTCAACGTCAACACGTCACTGCTGGATTTAGTCAGAGGCAGTAAAGTTAGATTTTAGTTGCTGTGGTTTAATATCTGCTCAGAGGAAGTTGGAACATTGGATCACTGTAATTATATAGTCTTGTTCCTCTAGGCTTTGCCCGTTCCTTTGGGATGCGGTTGGCTAACGGCGAGCGACGGGAGTGGATTAAGCCCATCATGTTCAGCGGCGGCCTTGGCTCGATCGAAGACGCCTATGTGAAGAAAGAAGAGGCAGAAGCTGGTGCTGTGTAACGGCCTGTTGCAGTAATCAATTCTGCTGCTATCTTTGCTCATCGATCGATGACTCTCTGTCCGGCTGTTTGCTATCAGGGATGGAGGTGGTAAAGATCGGCGGGCCGGTGTATCGGATCGGCGTGGGAGGAGGAGCAGCCTCTTCTGTTCAGGTGTGAACCCCCGAAAATCCATACAAGGCGCTAATTAACTTTGTTTTTGGCATTTGTTATAAGGCGTCCTATTTATCGTAGGTTCAAGGAGATAACTGCAGTGAGAGGGATCTGGGAGCAGTTCAGAGAGGAGATGCTGAGATGGAGCAGAAGATGAACCGCGCTCTGAGGGCCTGTCTGGAACGAAGCACCGGGAACCCCATCTGCAGCATCCACGACCAGGGAGCCGGAGGGAACGGTGCTAGCCTCTAGACTTTGATGCACAGCATGTTTGTTAAACCTAAGAATTGGGGTCTGACGAGTTTTCATCTTCAGGTAACGTTCTGAAGGAGCTCAGTGAGCCAGCGGGCGCCGTGATCTACTGCAGCAAGTTTAAGGTAATCAATGCAGAGGAAAAAAACACACTAAACCCTTTTTCCTCAGATTTGCACACAAATAAATTCATCTTGAATTAGAGACACACCAGAAATCATCCATTCTGTCCAGGTGGGACCCTCTCTGATCAGGGAATAAACTGTGCCGGGTTGTCATGGCAACGTTCACTTTGGATATCAGTGGGATGTTTGTGAGGCATAGAGGCTTAAGAACCTTTTTTAAAAGTTAAACATTTGTTTATCTGCAGCTTTTCTAGGCTGAGGAGAAGAACAAGAGCTGAAGCAGATAACAGGAAGGCCCATCATATATTTAGCAGTTACACATATTAAATCAAGTACCAGGCTGTATGTATAAACTTTGGTAATTAAACCATAACAATTAAACATTAAATGCATTAAAAATAGGAACAGTTATGGCCGCTCTGCACTCGGCGTCCTGACTGCTTCATCTGAACCTTCCTATCAGAGCTCCTCTGGGCTTCACAGCGCAGAGGATTCTGGGTATGCTGCCAAAGACATTTTTAGCTGTTTATTTGATTCTGTCTTTTTCCTCCTTGTCCAATGTATCTGTGTGCAGAAAGGCGACCCCACGCTGAGTGTTTTGGAGCTGTGGGGGGCAGAGTATCAGGAGAGCAACGCTCTTCTGCTGCGTCCGTCTGACAAGTCTTACCTGGAGAGGGTTTGTCAGCGGGAAAAGTGTCCTGTTGACTTTGTGGGACACATCACAGGCGATGGAAAGGTGTGTTTTATAAATCTTTGTCCGTTGCAGATTACAGTTGTGTGTTAATCTTCATGTGTTCTTACCCAGATTGTGCTGGTGGATGATGAGGGAGGCAGCGGCCAACAGGCAGACGCTGTCCGGCATCCTGTCGACCTGCAGCTGGAGTGGGTTCTGGGCAAGATGCCACAAAAAGAGTTTAAGATGGAGCGTCTGGCTCCCACCCATAAGCCCCTGACTCTTCCTCCTAAGCTGACGGTCAGAGACGCTCTGCAGCGGGTTCTACGTCTGCCTGCTGTGGCCTCCAAACGCTACCTCACCAACAAGGTGACCTCCTGCATCCAGTAGCTCAGTTCTTTGATTTTCTGGTGGTTAGTGTGCAGTTATTGTGACTCTGCTCCCTCCATCGTCAGGTGGATCGCTCTGTGACTGGGCTGGTTGCCCAGCAACAGTGCGTCGGCCCTCTTCACACTCCGCTTGCCGACGTGGCCGTCGTCGCTCTGTCGCCGTTCAGCCTGGAGGGAGCGGCCACGGCCATCGGGGAGCAGCCAGTGAAAGGTCTGGTCTGTCCTGCGGCGGGGGCCAGGATGGCTGTAGGAGAGGCTCTGACCAACCTGGTGTTCGCCAGAGTCACGGCTCTGAAGGTCAACTTCCCTACGAAAGCAACAGAAACGTGTCACGAGCTTCGAGAAAAGAACAAACGCTGTAATCCTACCTCTGAAGAAAACGTTTCCTGTTCATTTCAGGACGTGAAGTGCAGTGGGAACTGGATGTGGGCTGCCAAGCTGCCGGGTGAGGGGGCCTCTCTGTGGGAGGCCTGCAAAGCGATGTGTGAGGTCATGGGCCAGCTGGGGGTGGCCATCGACGGGGGCAAGGACTCCCTGAGCATGGCAGCTAGAGTGGGGACGGAGACCGTCAAAGCTCCAGGTACTTTCACCTCCTGTTATTAATAGATAATAATAAATTCTTACTTTTTTCATCTAGTGGGGGAATAATAATGAACACAGTCAGATAAACACAAATCACATGAACATTTTGCCAAAAGAAACAAAAAAATCGCCATCAGAGCCGGCGGTCCTTCACACACGGCTATGCTGAGAGGAAAACTGCAGACGGGCTGCGGTTAGCCACGCTTACCGTTAGACTCTGAGGTCCGCTGGTTGCCACAGTCCTCAACATCTGAACTTTTTTTTAAATGACCCACTAAATGAGTAAATGTGCAACATAGTGACGCTTTAAAGTATAATGTTCTCGCCTCAAATGATCTTAAAATCTACTTTTATTGAACAACGGCGACAGAAAAGAGAACTTTTAACTTAATACTCTGAGCTCTGTGAGCGCTAACCTGGAAGCTGCTGCTGCTGCAGTGCATGCTGGGACAGCTCGAGAACGGACAAGTCTGCTCTGATGCATGCTGGGTAAAGAGGGAGGGGCGAGAACAACATCCGGGGACTTTGTCCTTTCTCTGTCTTTTTGTTCTTGTGAATTAGAACAGTACTAGTGCTGAGGCTGATGACGCTTTTCGAGCACACGAGAAAGCACATTTACACCGATTGTGAAACGGCCACAGTCTATTACCCGTCTGTTTATAGTTTAATTGACCTCAGCCTCAGATGGGAGACATGCTGATGGAGAAAATGTCCAAAAATGGTTTTAATCGTATCTCAAAAGGAGGTTCAGTGGCTTCAGCTAACTGTCAGTCTGGTTCTTATGGAGGTTTCTTGCTGTTAAAAGGGAGATTTAACTCCTGTAAGGGATTGCTGCAGAGTCAGCAATGCAATGTCAGCAATACCTCAAGATTCAACATCATCCATCACTGCTCCGCTCACGCATTTCCTGCATCCAGCACTTGCGCAGTCCTGTTAGTCAGTCAGTGTACTTATATAGCGCCTTTTTCCAAGTCAGGAGACTTGACCAAAGCGCTTTACACTACATTCAGTCATTCAGCCATTCACGCACACACTGATGGTGGCAAGCTACATTGTAGCCACAGCTGCCCTGGGGCTCACTGACAGAAGCGAGGCTACCGTACACTGGTGCCACCACCATCAGTAGAGGTGAAGTGTCTTGCCCAAGGACACAACGACACTGAAAGTCAGAGCCGGGCGATTTCAGGGGAAACTCCTACATCCGACGGCACTGTCGCCCCTAAGAACTGTTCCACATCCACCGCTGCTCCTCCGAACGTCACCGTCCACAAACACCTTCACCGTCAAAATACGGAGCAAAGCTCTTTTCTGCTCCACTCCGATCTGTTGGAAGACCAGGTGGTCAAGATCCACAATCGCACCAAACAGGAAAAAGAACGTCGCAAAGATCCAGTTTGTCAAAGTAAAATATGGTAATCACCACTCAGTAACTACAAATTAGAGCAAAGAAGGCAGACGATTGGTCATCCAGCGAACCAGGAAGTAGATTAATCATCTCAATCAAAATATAATTTAAAAAATCCATCAAATCTTGTCAAAGAGCGCATCTCACAACTTTAAAAGAAACTTCTTATCGTAGGAATGGATGAAAAGATTCTGAGTTTGGAAGTAAAGAACAAACCAATTTTGTATTACCCTAGTAATCCTTAATTCAAGGACTCATGACGAAAAGAAAATGTTCGGGGAAACTGCATGTGTGATGGATGCTGATTGTGATATTTAATGTCATATTAAATTAAGCTTTCATTACCTTGTATTGTTTTCCTTTGAATAACAAATGATAATATCACGAATGCTCTCCTCAAGCTCCAAGGAACTCAGAGCGGAGCAAGAGAGGAGGAACAGCGGAGGCTGTAGGCTTTGCTTTGCGCAGGCGGTCTGGAAAGCATCGGGGGGGCAGGGGTTGGGGGTCGGTGAAGAGGATGTGGGATTTGGGGTTGGATAGAAAACTGAACCAATCTGATGTATAATGCGATTGAATTGTCTCTGTAAAGTGCCTTTAGATGACATGTTGTGAATTGGTGATATAGAAAGTAACTAAATTAAGTTGAATTTAACTTTAAACAGTTTCTAAAAGTCATTTAGTCATTTCTTTGCAGAAAAAGTATAAAAGCCCAAAACATAAAATATTGGATGTGTATCAGCCTCTCTTAACCGTTTTAAACCAAGCTATTAGAAGTCTTGTGCTGCTAAAAAATATCTGGCCCCTGTATGATTAAAAAATCTCCATCGTGGCTTTTCTTCTAAACTACATGTCCAAACACAGATTCCACCTGAGACCTGCTGTTTGATTCCAGCATAAAATTTATATAAAAAAGACCCAGAAACCCACCTGTCCTTTTTCTGCTGCATGCATGTTTTCATCTGCATGTGTTCGGGAGTTTAATAGGATTTCGTCTCTCTCAGGTGCTCTGGTTATTTCTGCGTATGCTGTTTGCCCTGACATCACTGCCACGGTGACGCCAGATCTTCAGGATCCAGATGATAAAGGTTAGATACGCTGATGGTAAGAGAGGGAGGATCTAGAACAGAATTCACATTGTGCCGTTTCTGTGTTTTTCTCCCTCCAGGAGTGTTGTTATGGGTTCCTATCAGTCCAGGTCACCGCCGCCTCGGTGGCTCCGCCCTGGCTCAGTGCTACAGCCAGCTGGGAGACCGCTCTCCTGACCTGGATCATCCTGAATACCTGATCGCCTGTTTCAACACCACCCAGAAGCTCCTGGAGGGTCAGTTTGCTGACGGATAAAATGCAACCCTTTAATCACCCAAAGGAAAACATTGAATATTTTCAGTTAAATTAATTTGGTTAGGTCTTCAATAATAGTATTTTTTTCCTTCATTTCCTAGAATTTTAGCAGGACCAAACTGCCCCCTGCTGGTTAGAATCAGTATCTCAGTAGAGAGTAATCTATTGTGATCTCAAAGGCACCTAAAAGGCATTTTTGTTGTTTTATTGCAATCCCAGTTGTCTAAATATAAGTTAATCTCTCTGTGCTCAGATGGTCTAATCAGCGCAGGACATGACATCAGCGATGGAGGCCTCATTTCCTGCCTGTTGGAGATGGCGTTTGCTGGAAACCGTGGCCTCGACGTTGAGCTTTCTTCAGAAGGATCCGGAGGTCTGCATCTCACTGATCTGTCCACCAAGCATTCAGCCTCTTCCCATCCTTCGTCTGCTTCCACCTGCTTCCTTTCACCATTCGCTCCACATTTTTACTGCAGGATCCATAGAAACTGAAGCACAAGCTTCCAAATTCTAGAAACCCAGGTGCTCTTTGTCTCCTAACAGGTTAAAAAACTTTGGTCTTTTATCAAATAAAACAGTTAATCAATTTCTCCGATGTACTTTTTAAGATTTGGATCAAATACTGTTTATTTGAGCTGCTTCTTTTCTATTTAGCTGTTTTCTCTCCAGAAATCCTCACAGGTTAACAAAACGTCCATCATAACGGTTCTTCACAGGCAAAGAAAATTGATCAGGTTTTATCAGATGTACATAAGGATCCTTGCTTTATTACTTCACAAAAAATTGACACGTTTATTTTTATAACTCCATATAACTTCCTGCAGAAATTGTCAAAATGTTGAGACGCCTTTTTAAGACTGAGTTTCTTTACAAGGATCTTATTTAGATATTGGATCAGACTGGTGGGCCTTCATTGTCTCTTTATATGTGCAGTGATGGAGCTGCTGTTCAGCGAGGAGCTGGGTTTGGTTCTGGAGGTCTGTCAGACCCACCTAGAGGCTGTCAGTCAGAGATACAGGGACGGAGGCCTGCAGTGCCATCACATCGGAAGAACCTGCGGCTTTGGTCCTGATGCTAAGGTGACACATTTTATTTTTAGCGCAGACCGCGCTCAGACCGTTTGCTGATTCTCCTCCCCTGTCGCCTGCCAGGTCCGAGTCCAGGTGGACGGACAGGAGGTCCTTTATGAGGCCCTGCCTGAACTCAGAGCAGCCTGGGAGGAAACCAGCTTCCAGCTGGAGCGCCTTCAAGCTGACGAGCTGTGTGTGAAGCAGGAGGAGGAGGGGCTTTCTAAGAGGACGCAACCGTACTTTAAACTGACCTTTGACCCCTCTGAAACTCCAAACATGAAGCAGCTCAGTAAGGAAGTATAACTGGCTCTAGTGTTAGCGATTATTGGAAATGTTTATATGCTTTGAATTTGACACATTTTGATCACACATTTACCCATTTTCTGTGGATCTTCAGTGACAGACTGACAGAGTATAGCTCATCATTTTGATAAGGAAGAGAAACCGGAACCATGAATAAATGTATATATAAAGATATGTGCTAAACATCCGTAACTAACATATGCCAGCTAATAAAGTAAAGACCATCCATCCATCCTTCCATCCATCACTTTAAATCAGACCAGCCAACCTGCTCCTCCTCCGTCACGTGAAAGAAACTCCCAAATATCCTCTTGTCTAATTTCGTTCTTCATCTCAAAAGTTTTTAAGACGGTTTGCTTCTTGCGACTCTTATGCTACGTTCACAACTAAAGCGCCTGCTGCTTCGTTTTTTTGGTGCTTGTACACGTTAAGGTCAGACGCACCATAAGAGCGTCCAGTAAACTGTTCTGATGCTTCTGCTGCTCCTGTGATCAATGGCAGAGAGCGGCTTTGCTATATTTGCTGTTATAAGTGGATAAAAAGTAGTTTTAATATATTTTTACATGTTAAAATCCACCTGAAACATCTTCTGTAAAATAATTTTTTGCTGTCAGACCCCCACATACCAGTGGTGCGCTGTCTCTGGGAATCCCCAGCAGCAGCTGCCTCAGGCCCGGGTGCTTCTTGAGGGTTTTCCTCTACTGCTGCTGGAAGCAGTTATGTGGTTCAAACTGCAGACACCAGGATAATAAAAGCAAACATATTCTGCCTGCAGGTTTCTACATTTTAAGTTAATTAAGGAGTTGTTAAACTGTTTCAGAGGAGTGATCACAGCGCTCTGCATCAGCAGAGCTGTGTCTGTCTCCCTGCCAGCTCTCAGCTCCTCTGATTGGTTGATGTGGCGCGTCGAGCAGCAAAAGTTCAATTTTTTAAACTTCTGCGGCTTGTGAAGAGTGTCACATGCTTCAGAAGCTCATGAGGCGCTGCTCTACACGCGCTGCAGCACCTCCTGATGCGCCTTGATGCGCGTCAGCCATAGACTTTGAATGTAAACCTGCCTCTTCTGCGGTTTAAAGCGTTAGGTCAGCATGCAGGACTATCGATAGATAATCCTATCCCCAAAACCTAAAGATGCTCCACTACTCCTTTAGGCTGTACCTATTAGTATAGTTAAATCTTAAACTTCTTAACATCCACCTCATTTTGGGTAATCCTCGCCTATTTTGCATACCCAAATGGAAAAGCAAGTAACTTAGTAACTGTAAGCCCAAATTACATGTGAAATACGTTATTTGAAAGCGAACACCCTCTAGTTTCCTAATATATAAATTAAAATTGGGTGACTAGAACACAGACCAACCTGCATCAGTTTATGACTCGTTGTTTTTTTTTTATTCTCGGAAACGATAGGTCTTTTTTAAACAGTAGTAATAAAGACATTCTTGAGAAAAGGCACGTTTTATTGTATTATATTTGTTCTACATCAAGTCATCCACAAATGCAGAAAATTTCAGACCTCTAGCTCCAACAGTTGCAGAGCTGTTAGGTTTAGAACTTTTGGTGTCAGCTTGGAGCTGTGGGCAATGGCTCCCCCTGCTGGTAAAGATTTTACCGGTGGAATTTTATGCATTCTGAGTTATTACCCCCCACCTAAGGTTTTAAGAGGTTAAATCCAGCTTACTGAGTCGGCTCTCTTATCGTCCTACAGCTGCAGCTCAGCCACGAGTTGCTGTGATAAGAGAGGAAGGCAGCAACGGAGACCGAGAGATGTCCGTCTCTCTGTACATGGCAGGCTTTGAGGTCAGCAACGACACCTTCAGCATCGGAGCTGCTGTCAGAGAATCAGTTCTTATTTTAACCTGTAACCTCTGCAGGTTTGGGATGTCACCATGCAGGACCTCTGCTCCGCCTCCTTAACCCTCCAGCCCTTCAAGGCGGTCGTGTTTGTGGGAGGATTCAGCTACGCAGATGTGCTGGGGTCAGCTAAGGGTAAAGCATCCTAACACCTGATCACAGAGGGTGTTCAGGCGCAGGGTTCCTCCGTGTGTAACGTTCCACCTCTTTCCTTAAGGTTGGGCTGCAACCGTTGCCTTCAACCCAAAGGCAAAAGCAGAATTTGATCACTTCCAGCAGAGGGAAGACACTGTGAGTCTGGGAGTTTGCAATGGCTGCCAGCTGCTGGCCCTGCTGGGCTGGGTGGGAGAGGGAGAGGACGGAAAAGGTGAGATTAAAGGGCAATAAATAAGTTCTTACATTATTGGATTAATAGATGTCTCTTTACAGGACAAAGTTTCTACTACAAATGTATACAAGTTTACATTCATTTTGGTTCAAATAAATAAGCAAAGATTATTTTAAGTAAGGCAGGTTTTTTATTTGAAAAGATTAATTAAATTAATTTAATTGAACTTTATTGATCTTAAATTGGTAAAATCCACCTCTGCATATATACTATATATACGCCTCGGGAGCAGTGGGCTGCCCTCGTAGGACGCCTGGGGAGCAGTGGGGGGGTTAAAGGTTATGTTCAGAGACCCAGAGTGCCGAAAAAAAATCTTTTCTCCCTTTTTCTTTTCTTTTGAGACTCTGAAGTGGTTCTGACTCACAATCGTTCCGGGAGGTTTGAGTCTCGCTTCGTCAGCGTTGGGATCCAGAAGTCCCCGTCCATCTGGCTGAGAGGCATGGAGGGTTCTGCTCTGGGGGTGTGGGTTGCACACGGAGAAGGTAAAAGTCCAAACTACTTCAGATCTGTTTGGGTCACGCAGCAGTGAGTAAATGATAAAGTTTGAACGGTTGAACTTCCTCAGTAGCTTTATGAACAGCTCTGTAAAGACAGCAGGGATCTGTGTGGCTGAGTAGAATCTGCCGCTGTGTTTGTCATTAATCTGCTCCAATCCTCTTCCTGTCCTGCAGGTCTGATGTCCTTCCGTAGCTCTCAGGTCCAGGACCTGATCACCTCTTCTGGGCTCGCCCCTCTCCGTTACCTTGACGACGAGGGCTGTCCCACCGAGGAGTACCCTCTAAACCCTAACGGCTCCCCTCAGGGTATCGCGGGCCTGTGCTCCAGGGACGGGAGGCACCTGGCCATGATGCCCCACCCGGAGCGCTGCACCCTTGGCTGGCAGTGGCCCTGGGCTCCCAGGGGCCTCAGACTTTCGTTGACACCTTCCCCCTGGCTGCGAATGTTCAGGAATGCAGCCGCCTGGTGCAGCGGCACAGATTGACGCTGCAGCTTTAGCTCCCTGTTACATTTGTCTTTGTTTAACGTTGGAGACGGTTAACAATCCTGACAGAGATGTTTACGTGTTTTATTAAACTACCAAACACTAATCATGCTGAAATCATCAGCTACTTTGCTGTAACATTTCAAACTAAACCTGCTTATAAGTCTGTATGAAAAAATAATCTGTGATGGGAATAAAGATGAACACTATTAAACAATAAATATTCTTTATTTTCACCATAAAACAACTTCACAAGGTGTCACATATATACAGGGAAGGCATCACAGACAAGTTCCTGGATAAAAAAAAGTCATTTTCTGCAGATCAACACATTTCTTTCCTTTTGATTAGAAATGTTCATCCAGCAACTGAACATCAGCTTAGGAACTCGATGAGTTGTAACAAGAGCTGAACCAGCGTGCTGCGTTTGAACGCATCACGGTTACATAAGCTCTGTAAACACTTGGCAACAGTCCACAGTCTGAGGGGCTCAGACGGCGTCCCACTCCCACACTCTTAGCAAACAGCACTTATCAATATCCTCTCATCTGCTAATCCAAACAGGCGGAGAGTAAAAAGTCCATTTTCTAGCAGCTTATACTGACGGTGCATCAACATTAAACTACAGTGAGCTCCCCGTTACTTCCTGTGAGGTCGTCCTGTTTGGCGAGGGTCCCCCTTCTGGTGTGATTTGCTGATTAACATTAATGACGCAGAGGAGCAGCAGAAAGACCACCACCAGGTCATCCAGAACCCCCAACAGTCCGCAGAGAGAGGGGTCAGTTTCCAGCTGGCTCGATGGCGAAGCTGTAGGGTCCGCCTCAGGCGAGGAGATGGACACCACGGTCCCCACACAGCACAGGGCCACCCTGAACAGGAAGAGCCAGACCAGACCTCCCATGGTGCCCAGACCGCGGGTCAGTAACTGCAGGAGGAGAGGCGCATCGCAGAGGTAGTCGGTCACCTGGAAGGAACACGATAAAAGAGAGCAGGTCAGAATGGAGACATGGAGGGATTCAAACATCAGGCCTTCAAATACAGTCTGGATATCAAAGCATCACCTTTAACCTTTGACCTCTTATCTCAATACAACCACAGACCGAGGGGACAAAAGTATTCATGTTTATTACTAAAATAGAAGTATAAAACCTACTGTTTGAAAACATCAAGTTAAGATTTTTACTCAAAAGTATCAAAGTACCATTTTTAAAACTACTTCAAGTATAAAAGTAAAAGTAATGCAGGAAGAAATGTTAAGGACACTACCCTATTAAAGGAACATTTTTCTACCATTCTGGATGACAACTTCCTTATACTCAGTTTTCTTAGTTTTATAAATAATAAATTTAACTTTGCAACATATTGAAAAACTATTTCTTTTGATATGTGGTGAACAAGAAATTGGGGCAGCACCGAGTCCAACCACAAAGAAATAAATTGATTGGATGAAACTAATTATTTAATTTTTTAAAATACCAACAGAGTGGTTAGAGCAGAGCAGTTGGTCTCTAAAAACGTTGCTAGTACCTGGTTTGATCCCCACAGCCTGCACTGTGGGTCCCTGAGCAAGACCACACTGCTCCCGAACAATGGAGAGAGAGAGTGAATTTCCCTATTGTTAAATCAAATAAAACAATTGAGTCCATTTTTAAAATGTAAGAAGTAGAAAGTAGAGATAATTACAAAGAAATGTAAAGAAGAGGAAATAAATTGTCTCATTTATTGGTTTAACTTTTTTTGTTACAGATATATAAGACAAACTTAACCTCTGTTCTTGTCATGCCTGTTAGTAAAATGAAGACCAGCAGTTGGCTGTAAAATCCTCTGAATAAGGTCAACCTGTGTGCAGTTTAACCTCTAGCTGCTCTGTGAATGCCTCACAGGTTTGTTAGAGGACATTAGTGAGCAAGCAGCACCATCGTGTGAGAATGGAGCTCAGGATGTCAGTCTGGATGCTCCGTCCCTGCAGCTTAGTCTGTGCTTTCATCATCCCAGAACCCCATCATTCCCTAATGGCATAGGAAGAGGATCCCTGAGGCTATCATTACCTGCTATAAATGTTAACTTCAGCCTTTTTTTGTTTCACTTCTTTTGGATAAAGACATGTTCAACCCTTATCCCATTCCCAGCTCCAGTATATGAGAATATAATTCTCGTCAATCCTATCCAGGGTACCACTCTGCTGTGCTAAAGGAGTCTCTGTGATCACTGACCCTTCGTGGGGCTCCAGAATAGCGTTTGTTGTAGTCTGTGATTTCTCCCAGGACTTTCTTGGACTGCTGATCTGATCGACTCTCCTTAAACAGGTTGCACAGCACACTGACCTGAAAACATGACCAGTTTTTTTTTTTTAATAACACCTCCGATAGTCAAAAACACTCATGATTTGCAGTAAAGCTGTTTCATCAGTCTACCTTCTGTCTGCAGAGGGGACAGCTGACCGCGTCCAACCAGGAGCCATGTCTCCAGTAGGTAAGCAGGCAGTTGGCTGCAGAAACGAATGGAAAAAAAACAGTTTTTACTACATTTAATTAGATAAAAATACATCTTTAAAGGAAATGTGAAAAAGAGCAGATAATCAGTTCATCAATTAAGATTTCTTAACATTTATTAATAAGAGCGTTAACTGAAAAGGTTACTTAGTTGAGGGATAGCTGCAGGGCGTTGCACTGAAGGTGAGCATGTGTTTAGTAATCAGTAACAGAGTCAAGGTTAAACAGAAGTGGGTTTAGGTCATAAATACTATCACTATCTTAAAGGAATCGATATCCAAATATAGAAAGCAACGGATCGCTCAGCTGACATGACCTGAGAAACTTTGATAAGTAAAGCATGACTGGAGCCGAAGCTCTGGTTGAAGTTCACTCAGCAGAAGGCTGATCTCTCTCTCTAACCGAGGCTTTTTTAAGACTTAAAGTACCTTTTTTCTTTTGTTTGTTTGCTTTTTTTTGTACTTTTTTTGGTTCTTCAAGTAGATAAACTACAAATGTAAACTCTGTGCACTTTTCCACATCAATAAACCCCAATTAGGGCCTCTGTAGCTGCTGCACAGAGTCTAAATCACTCATTGACCAAATGATATACTGTACCTTACAAAGTATTCACACTTAATGAACTTTTTCACCTTTTGTCAGGTTAAAAAAATCCCACTTTAATGTTTCCATTTGGATTTAACTATGAAGTGATAAAAAAAGACATGTTTTTAATTATTTAAAGATCAACTCTCTGGTTCATTATGGTACTTCTGTTCCAACCTTAAACATCTAGAGACATTTTGCCCGTTCTGCTTTGATAAACAGTTGAAGCATAATCAGAATAAATGAAGAGCAGCTACAAACATTACCATTTGGAGCTGGACCTTGAATAAGCCAGCCTAACTCATAAATATGCTTTGATCTAAACCTTTCTGTCATAAATCTGACTTCATGCAGTAGATCTTTACCCGGCTGAGGGTCAACAAAACTTTAAGGATTGGCCTTCATGTAGAAGCTCAATTACTCTTCCTATAGACTTGGAGCAGCTTCCTTGTTCCTGCTTACAGATTGTCCTATTTGCCTTTTTTTCTTTTTCTGGCCACAGTATTAGATTTTTAGTTCTAAAGTTTAGAAAAACCAAAAAGAAATATCATTCATTGAAAGGAATCGAAATGTGAAGTTGTAATGTGAGAAGTGTAAAAATAATCAAAGGGTTTGTGTTAAGTAAACTCTGACAGAGGTGGGTCAGGTTGCGTGTTTTTGTGATCTCATACCACAGAATAAATGGCCACAGTTGGTCTGGACTGGGAATGTAGCCGTCTGCAGACACACGGGGCAGCTGCAGTCTCCCGTGCTCCTGGACGGACAGGCCTGCGTTGATTCCTGAAGGGAACCACATGGACAGAAAAACAAAAAAAGCATTAAATTAAGGATGTCATCTGGACAAGCTCGATTGATTTTCTCTTGAGACACAGCAAACACGTACGCAAAAACAATTTTAGAGATTTTGTGTTTGGTTAAGGATTAAGCTCACGTGAGGAACAGGGAGGATTGTAACAAACTTTGTTTGGCAACAACCCTCTGAAGCCGCTTACAACCCCTAATAAAGATTGTGTTTATTCTACAGTCGTACGATGGGTGGCGTGATGATAATCACGTACTAAAGAACCTGCAGAACGCAGGTGTAACTGCAACCATGTTACCATGACTCTCACCTTAAAGCAGCTTTCATGCATGATGAGCAGCTCTAGTGTGCAGGTCGATGCTGAGGATGACGCCGGGTGATTCTGACCCAATAAAGCTTCAGGGTGCAGATGATCCTGTCTGCAAAATGACATGATAACCAAGGTAAGTGCATCATAAATATAAGGTCATATCTCAGCCAGTGGGTAGATACTTACACACCACTTCTCACTTGAGTATGATAAGGCTGACTAAGATCAACACATCTCTGATTGTCTGAGATCAACACATCTCTGATTGTCGCTCACTCATACTGATGCTCTGAAAGCTGCAGTCTGACCCTTTACCTGCATGATCTAACATAAAAAACTAACACCTCCATTTAAATCATTATTGTATGTCCTTCATTTGACAATTGTAAAGCATTAAATTTAAGCTTTAAATGTTAAAATCTATTAAATAAATCAGAACTGACAGCAGTATGATAAAAACATCAGAAATAACTCCCAAAATAATTGAATTGGATTATATAAAACACGTCACCCCCAAAGATCAACTCTGAGCTTAAATTTCTCAAATAATAAATGAATGAATTAACTTTAGAAAGAGCAGCACTAAGACTTTTGTTTAGGAGGAAGTCCAACGTACCTGTGAGACAGAGGCAGGTCCTCTAAAGGCAGCAGCGGTTGGAAGGGAAAGGTTTGGTCTCGGTTTCCTAGCGGGAAGCAAAGTGTTGGCTGACAGCAATGCAGCAGAAAATAAATCCGTGTTGCTTGTTAATGATTACCTTCACCCTCCAGTATCAGCTGGAGTCCTTCTGCTTAAAGGGAGCGCTGCTAGAGTCTGATCAATAAGAGTGTAGAGCGACTATAGCAAAGAGGAGGTCTAATTTGAGTTGAAATCAAACTGTTATAATGAAGGTTCTTAGATAATCTTATTAAGGAATTAAAATGTGTACTTTCACTGTTTGAGTCATATGATCAAATGAGGTCAGTGTAAGTTTCCCTTCATGCTTTGTTTGGTGGTTGGGATCTGAATTAGCCAATCATTTACTTTACGTTTACTCTGCCAAAAACCCTCTTTACACAATATTTCTCTCACAATGAACTCCTGGTTGTTAAATCTATGAAACAGTATCCAAAACCAGAGACATTCAACTCACCTTAATTAGTTATCTTACATTTTATTATTTCGACATATTTTCTAACCTGGGAAAGATACAGACTGTGAACTTGCATTCAGAAAAGTTAATCTACCCTTTTATATCTTGTTATACAATTAACACATTTAAGATATCTAAATGCATTAAAAAAACTTTTTTCTTTAACACATCTTTTTTATTATCTGATAATTGGATTCAAAACTACAAGATTAATTGAAGAACTTGTTGCAGATCTTTTTTTTTCTGTTCAAATCACTTTGCTGTTCTTTTATATTTGTGTTAATAGGATGCAACAGCAAAATTTTCCTGAAATCTGAAAAAGAGAAATAAATTCTTCAGATTTTAAGTACAATTTAAAAGCAAAGGGACATTTAGAAATTTTTTATTTTAACTTTACTAAAAAAAAAACAAAAACAAAAAAAAAAACAGTTTTTTCTTCAAAAAGCTATTTTGTTCTGGACAGAATCCCAGCAGGTCAGACTTGAATAAAAATCAGACATTGCTTTTTGTTTATCTTTAATGTTATCAACTGAGATATGCTGAATCCATCAGATCCAGTGGACATTTTTGTGCCTTAAAGGCTTCATTGAAATTAATCTGTGCCTGAGTTAAAATCATTAGGAAGGCTGACATCTACAAAAACAACCAAAAAAAGCTTTTACAGTGTAGCACGTTAAAAGCAAAGCAGAGGTTTAGGATGGGATCTGAAGAGATGAAGAGAAAACTCACCTTCCATTATAGAAATACACCAACCAATGTTAGTTCTGTATGCTCAGCCAGACAGAGATAAAGGATGAAAGGTCAGAGGTCACTTCCATCAGGCCAACACCACACTTTTTTATCTCCTGGTTTATACTGAATTTCAGCAGGACAAAACCCCCCAAGTGCTCTACCCCCCAAAATTCAACTCCTATACAGGCCATCATTAGTCACTAAACCATTGTTTTTGCACCACATTATTTTAACTATACGTGTGAACAAATGAGCCCCTGTGGTGCTCCTGATACTGCAGCGGATGTCAGATGTCGGCATCAGAATTTTCTCAGAGAGCTTGACATTGAACCTGGATACAACAACCCCCACATAGTTCAGGAGAGCTGGCAATGCACAATTACCTTGATAAACATTTGCTCTGGCACTCCAGATCAAAGCTGGAGTCTGTTGGCTTTAGGCCATCTAAAAATAGTCTCTATCAGTCAGTGAGGGTCAGTGTCACAGAGTGGCAGAAATCAGCAGATAAAACATGAACGCTCACTGACAGACATTGAAAGCTGGCGCAGAGGGTGTGTCCCTCCAGGCTAAGTGGGCGATGTCCAGTCTTACATCACACTCTGGAAATTTCTGTTGATATAAGTCTGTCGGAAATCTCTTTAACGGCAAGAAACAGTTCTAAACATGTCAAACTAACATTAGATGGATGAAACCATGCAGGAGCTTTACTTATATTTCTTAATCTGGCAGACAGGCTGGATCTGCAGGTTTACTAGTGGTTCCTAGAATTTCTAAAAGTAGAATGGGAGGCAGATCTTTTAGTTCTCAGGCTCCTCTCCTGTGGAACCAACTACCAGTTTTAGTCCGTGAGGCAGACACCCTGTCTACTTTTAAGGCTAGGCTTAAAACTTTCCTTTTTGATAAAGATTATAGTTAGAGTGGCTCAGGTTATCCTGAGCTATCTCTATAGTTATGCTGCTATAGGCTTAGACTGCTGGAGGACATAGGGACCCCCATTTCATTATTCTGCTTCATTCTCTCTCTATTCTCCTATTCTGCAGAATCTGTTAGTTCAATCTCTAACGTTCTGCTCTCTCTGCTTTTCCTCAGAGTAGCTTTGCCTCGTCTATTCCTGTTTGGCTGTGACTCCATCCTGGAGAGAAACATTAGCTGTGCTGCTGCCATCAACACCTTTGTTTATAGATGTTGGAGCTTGGCCTGTTTTCCAGTGTAGTCCTGTTTCTCTGACCCTGACTAACTGGATGTGCTCTCTTCGTCCTCTGGCATGGGAGCTGCCTCAGAGCTCGTCTGCATGGCTGTGTGTTTCCTGGACGGGGCCGCCTTTTGCAGCTGCTTTTTGTGTCTCTGCTTCTGTCTCCTTGAACCCCAGTCGGCCTCAGCAGATGGCCGCTCACACTGAGCCTGTTCTGCTGGAGGTTTCTTCCTGTTAAAAGGGAGTTTTTCCTCTCCATTGTTGCTACAAGCATGCTTAGTGTGAGGGATTGCTGAAGAGTCAATGAGTTGATTGGTTTTCCTTAGATAGAAAACTTTGTATCAATTTGACTGTATGATCTGGTTGAACTGTAAAGTGCCATGAGATGACATGTGTTGTGAATTTGGCGCTATATAAATAAACTGAATTGAATTGAAAAATTGAATCTAGTGAGAACTTTAGACGTTGCCATTAAATTTCCTCCTTTCTGGAGCAACTGTCCTTTTTTTTTTCTATATATATGACCTTTTTATTTTATGGGAGAGTATTTGACAAAACTTGAATTTGCCCAATCCAAGCTGCACATTCTGATTTTTTGTTTCTGATTCTTATATCTTTCCCTAATTATTGTAACAGATGTGCTTAAATATGGGGAACTCCAGAATGGGAGCTGAAAAGCTCATTGCAGTGTCTGTTTTTCCTCCATTTGGGGATCTGGTTCAAAGCTGCTGTAGAATAAAGACTGCTTGAACATTGTTGGAGACTCTCTACTTATTACTCCGCCATTAGAATCAGAACCACTCGACCTCTGTGCAACTATCTGCAAAAGGTGTTGTAATGCAGGCTCCCACTTAGAACCTGCATTTTATCCTTTTGCACTTATCAAACCTTCAGTCTGTATATATTCTTAATTAGTTTTAGAAACACTGTTTTGATTCGCTTTAAATTGTTTGTTTTACAGTAAAATTAAAATTATTGAATTAATGTAAGTCTAAATAAAATGCAGTCATGTATCTTTAAATAGAAAGTTTTTGCCTGGCACTAAACATGGGATTAGAACAAGAAGTTTTAAAGGCAAAACTGTGCTATCCTATAACCATCTACTACTAAACGGATCAACATTCCTAAGGTTTTAGTTTACTAAACGTTAAACAATGGCCTAAACTGCTTTGTAGACTACTTTAGGTTAAAGTATTTAATGCCAGTAAAAAATTAAGGAAAGCCCTTTTTTGATGTAATAAATACATAAAAACTATTTGAGAAATATTGGAAATGAATAGGCTATAACTTATTTTGACTCATTTACTTTTTTTTTATATCAGATTTTCTTTTCAGCACTTATATATGTTTTCAAATGATTCTGAAAAGTTTGGTTTATTTAAATTTCCTTGGAGTTTTTAACCTCTACACACAGGTTACCATTGTGCTGTGAGTGGAGGCAGGGTAAAACGCTTTAATCGCTCTTTAAGAACAAGGGTGGATCTACGCTTCAAATTCTGCTTTCTGATTGGTCACTATGCGCCAAGGAGTTGTCAATCATATCTAAGCTTAGTCCTGATTGGTCAGATCCGGATCCCTGAAACATGCAAGCAACACTACACCGAGTAGTTTAGCAGCCGCGCCATTCATAGATTTTTTACGTAATTTCTTGGCGTAAATCGTGCTTGTTCGCTGCTGGACTACGTACCTTTCATCAGCAGTTTACCTTTGGCAGCAGGTGAGGTCAAATGCGGCGGAGCAGAGCGGAAGAGCTTCGTTGAAACAGGTGGAGGAAAGGATTTTACGTTTGCTTTTGTTCTCTTTTATTTCCTTTTTCTTACCAAAGGGGGGAACAAATGGAAAACAGTAAAACGGCGCTGGTGGAGAGCTTGATAATATGGGTGAGTTTATTTGGTCATGTTTATGTTAAGCTGAAAGGACAGCGGTTATTTTTAGTTACCTGTCTGTAGGTGGCTTAGGGGAGGAGGGGGGCTTCCTGAACAGCTGAGGGAAATAAATGAGATAAATTACTTGGCACGGATAATATTAGCCTCTGTGGTCGATAATTTCAAAGATTAGCTTTAGCTTTAAAGAAGCAGTTACCGTAGAGACAGTAGCAACACGAGAGCCAATCAGAACAGAGTCTGTAGGTGAGCTACTTGCTTTTTAGCACAGTTAGCATCCAGCATGTGTAAATACTTAGTTATGAAGGGCTACAACTGCAAACATCTAATAAATGCAATTATCATTAAATAAAACATATAACGCTAAATATAAATAATGGAACATTTTCTGTTTTATATATATATATATATATATATATATATATATATATATATATATATATATATATATATATATA
>NW_015151379.1:66271-70839 GCF_000732505.1 Cyprinodon variegatus | reverse complement strand
CACTTGTAAACAAAATGACAAATAAATCTAAGTCTAAGAAATAAAAAAAGGCTTTAAAATGTATAAAATATAAAATTAAACATCCAAACATGTTAATCACACTAAAACTGGAAATCACTGAATCTGCTTAGCTTGTTTTTTTTTTTTTTTTTTTCCTGTTAATCCAATTAACCAGGTGAGATATGTAGGATCTGGGTAAGGCTAAAACTTTGATAAAAACACAATAAAAAGCCTCACAAAGAAAACTCACAACATAATCCTTTGCACACTTATGACAATTTTAAGGAATATTTGGGTGACAAATGTAATCAAAGAATGCAATGTTTATTAAAATGGTGGAAATATGTTTTAAAGTCGTATAACCATTAATGGATATGACTGAATTGCATTATATGTTGATATTTCACCGTCCACCTTGTTGTCCAGTTATGTAACTTCTTAAATGTCGCTGTATAACCCAGAAAAACAGGAGGGTTGCTGGGGTTATTTCTGTTTGCGAAATCAGAGCTGTGGCTTCATATTTCTAGGAAAGTTTCTTTTATTTGGCGCATCAGCAAAATGTCAGTGTCTTTAATTTGAAAAGGTAATAAAGAAAAACTTTTCATGTTTTTGCCAAGGTTGAGCATAGGCAACATTATTTAGAAAATGACTGATAACCTGCTGTGCAAAAGCAGCCGTGAAAAAAGAAATGTCACCCAGCTTTAAACATCATTAACAAAAACAAACATAATACAAAGCATAATCATTTTAACATAAACATAAATTAATAAGGCATGGATGGGATCAATTATTGTTCATAAAACGGCTGATCTTATTTCATTGGTGAAACCAAGTGGAGATCCTCAGAGTTGTTCTTGCACAAAAGGAAACAACAATTGTGACAAACTAAAAGAACAATAGCTTTAGAGACTGGGGAAAAATTGCTTTAACAGAAATTTACATTATATTAGTTGTTTATCTTTCGTAAAATTGATGCAGGATCAAATTATAAAAACAAAACTTTGCTTGGCTGAAAAACTAAAACTATTAGCTCAATGTTGACATGACATTTGTGGTGTATAGATACTTGAAAACAGGAAAAAGCCCCAAATATAAGGCTGTTTATATTGAAATACTGTTATTGTCCTATAAGATAACTCATTTATTTCATACAAGGCTTATAACTAATAAGATATTTTCATGCCTCTGTTTTTAATTTGTTTACAGGCAATAATTCTTTTTTTTTTTTTTACCATTAACAACTAAGAGGAATATTTTTGTCTTTTATTTAAGCTGCAGAATAACCAATATTGCTATCTTTAATGCACTATCGTAAACACAAAGGACCCCTTGGATTTAGCATTTAGTTAGCTCTTATTGTTTATTGGCCATGCCTAAAACTCTCAATGCTAATAATATTTTTAGCTTTTTGGAAAGAGTCCCTCTGCTCCGATGACAGTATTTGGTTTGTGGTTTAATTAGCCTGTTTGCTTCAGAACACAGATGGATGGACATTTTTAGAAGTAGAAATAGAAACAGAAGAATAAAAAATTTTCTCAGTGTTTTGGTGCAAATCACCAAACATAAAACTGTGATCATATACTATTGATGACCACATGTCCTCTAAGAGGAAAGGCAGAATGTTTTTAATCTGCATCAATGTTATCAGTGTTAGACATTTAGCAATACATGCATCCACATTGATACATCAATTTAAAGATTAGCAATCCAATCCCATTGATGCAAAATTCAAACATTGATCCACTTTCTAATTTTTAAGATACATTTTTATTTTAAAATTTACAAAGGTTCAGGTTATAGTAAACAAGTGAACTATTATTGTTTTCTATAATAAGATATATGCTGTTTTTGATTTCAGTGCTTGATGCCTGTAAGAGTCCAGGATTAAAATGGTCAAATCATGTTTTACTTATTTGTTTGTGAGTCCATATCACTGCCAATAATTGTATTAGGAGGGCAGATGATATCGTATCACTGACTTGTGAACTAAATTGAATGAAAGTTTTATTTTGACAGACTTTGCGATAAGGGCTAACATTAGCTTAACACATCTCATTGTGATGAAGCTGGCGATTTCAGGTAATAATACAGTTTAAGGGCTGCATGTAGCACTGTTCCCTTGCAGCAAGGGGGTTCTGGGTTTGCATGTTTTCCCTGAGCATGTGTGGGTTCTCTCCGTGTTCTCCAGCTTCCTCCCACAGTACAAAAACATGCATTTTAGTGTAATTGGCTTCTCTAAATTGTTCTTAGTTGTGAGTGTGTGTGTGTCTCTGTGTTGCCCTGCGACAGACTGGCGACCTGTCCAGGGTGGACCCCGCCTCTCACCCACAGATTGCCGGAGATAGACAAGAGGGAGAAAATGGATGCATTCAATATTTGTGTAATATGTCTGTTCTGGGGCATCAACAAATTTAGATGCCTTGTAGCAAAAAAAAAAAAAAAAAGTCTGTCTCACTTTTTAAAGGTTTGCAAAACAATCCTTCTCAGTTCATCTGCTTTATTGACTCTTTTAACCCTTTAAAGCCCGATCCAAGAATAAAACAAAACAGAAAATAGCTTTTTTTTGTTTGAATTCCTTATTTGGCCTTCTAAAAAAATATGTAAAAAGAAAAAACAGAAATACAGTTTTGATATTAGTAATTTATTACTATGGGATAAGTCAAGATTATTTTTTGTGTAGTCTTCTACTGGCTGTTATCAGGTATATCTGATTGTGTACAATAGGATTTTGAGCAAAGTTTTTACCATTAAATTATGCAAAAGGTGAAACCGTATGTATCAAATATGATACATTTGGCATTATAGGGTTAACAGAGGAGACAGACGTCAGACTGCTTTAGGCTGAAACTATCCTAGTTTACACACTGATTAAGAGCATAAGCAGATCCTGGACCACGATTGGAACCAGATTATATTAGAACACCAGACCTCCGTGAAAACAGCATTCTAAAAGTTCCTCTAGCTGAAGATGATCGAAATAAACAGCAAAGGTGACAACATATTTATACAGCCTCGGTGCTGTTGTGTGTGTTTGCTTTGTTTTTTAATTAGAAGCATTTTGTTTGTGGGGCAGTGATGCCCATTCTACTTCCAACACTGGAATTCAAACTGCAGTGAAGACATTTTTTGAATTAACAGAACATATTATGAGGAAGTATTTTTATTTTTTTTCTGCAGCCAGTTTGTGATCAGAAGTCAGGTTTTCTAGTCTCCCATTCAATCTCATTTCATCATTTCTATATAGCGCCAATTCACAACATGTAGTCTCAAGGCACTTTACAGAGACGATTCAACCAGTTCGTACAACCACATCTCTCCCATTCAGGAACAAGAACAACATTCTCCGAAATGGGCTTTCTTTATATAACTGCCCCTAAAATATAAAAGAGTGGAAGTTATTCACTGTTTATTAGCAATTCTGATATTTGTATCTCATTAAACCTAGAAATGTTGGTTTAATTATCTAAATTAGAACCAGGACGTGCTAAGCTAGAATGTGAAAAATGCTCAGAGCTATAACTTCTAGAACAAACGGATGCAGCTGCACCTCTATCCTGCATTCCTTATTTTATGCTTCTGAATATTTTTTAACTTTTATATTTAGTTTTTTAATGCATCGGTATAAATAAACTGCTCTTTAGTGGAATGGTTGAGCTGTGGCTTTCAAAATGTGGGTCTTTTGGGGCTCAGAAAATAAAAGAACAAAACCTTACAAATTATTATTAGAAGATTAGATTTGCTTATCATTATACATTTTGATATATTCAAATCATCAGTATGCAACGTATTTTAAAATCATATATAAAAATTTAAACCACAAAGTATTTAAAAATGAACTGTGAAGCTTTTCACCTGTGTAACTTTGTAAGAAAGGGAGTATCCTACTAGTTGGAATTCCTGTTTTCATTTAGAAACAACCTACTTGTGTGAATAAGGACCTTAAATAAACTGAAAATAAAACATGGAGCACAGGTAATTAAGCAAACACTAAGCCCAGCCGTCCAACTTTAGAGAGAGGATCCATTTCTTTTGATCTCAACAATTTGTTGACATGTTCTCTATTCAGAGGGATTATAATACAGAGTTTGAAAGAATTAATGTTGTCAATATGTATGTCTTTATTTATTTTGCAGTAATGTCTGATAGTTTGCAAACTTTTTGTGGGCCGAAGCTCATGCTGTTTTTAGGGTGGGGTGATGAAAAGTGAGCCCCTGCAGCAGGCTATGCTACATTTTGTTCTTATGTCCCTCTTGGATTCAGATATGCTCATTATGTTGCTCTGTTTTACTCTCTCAGCTGCAGACGTTCAACACCTCGGCCCCCTGCAGCACAGTGGAGGATCTTACCACTGGAGCAGCAATGTCACAAGTACTCCATCAGATGTAAGAGGTCACTCTGCATGTTTAGGATGGTCTGTCTGTAATAAATAAACATCTCCAATGTTTATTGACCTATATTCAGGGTTCCGGCGGGTCCTTAAAAAGTCTTAAAAGGCATTGAATTCTGCAAAATAAAACTAAGGCCTTAATTGGTATTAAAATGTCTTAAATCAGTCTTTCGTAGGTCTT
>NW_015151379.1:59068-60487 GCF_000732505.1 Cyprinodon variegatus | reverse complement strand
AAAAAAAAAAAAAAAGACAATTCTGCTTATATTAAAAGGTTAGAACGAGTTCCAATCAGTTATCAATTCTTGGTGCCCAACCCTCGTGATAAATATCACCATAATCAACGGATTGTGAACAACTTCTGAAACAGCTTTGCTGTCAAACTTGGATGACGAAGAAGAAAAATCAGAAATGTTGGAAACAACTGTCTTTTCTTCTTGTATTGTGCTGTAAACTTGCAGTCTGTGTGGCACCTTCCCTTAATTGGCCAGAATATTAGGTACAGTTTCTCTACTTTAATGATAGTCTGAGAAGACAAGCAGCAACTCAGGAGCATTGCTGTCCTGCAGTCAGTCGTAATTTGAACAATATTCTTTTCTGATTGAAATGTTAAATGTGGACTCACCAGTTCATTAATTTACCTGCATTTGGCCAGTGACTGGACAGTTTTTATTGTAATTTAGTCCTTTTGCTTAATTCTTGAACTATTGAGGAAGTTTATCTTATCTTTTTCTTCTCAGATGAACAATTTGAAGAAGATCCTTCAGAAAGTGGTTGACTATTACAGTGAGGTATGCTATCCATAGTCCCAGCTGAATTCCTTCTGTCTGCAGCTGTAGTTTTATTTTCATTTGATTTAAAAACAGTTTTGTCCATGAATGCTCATTTTTATGTCCGTATACCATCAGGTTTTAGCTCAGGACATTTCTTACTTCCCTTTGCCGGACATGTCACTAGTAGCAGAGCACTCTGAGCCAGAGGAGATGGGAAGGTTGCTGCAGCTCATACTGGGCTGTGCTGTCAGATGTGAGCAACAACAAGGTACAATATGTCTGCTGTCATGGATTTAACATGTTATCGATGTATAACACGTTTTTCTTTAGTCAAATGATGAATCTTTCCAGCCTTGGTGGCTTTAGAAGCAGAAACTGAATGAAATGACTTTCTTCTTTGTTGGCAGAATACATTCAGATAATCATGACCATGGAGGAGTCTGTGCAGCATGTTGTTATGAAAGCCATCCAGGAGGTCAGTTCAGTAACATTTTCCCTCTTTCAAATTATATTTTGCACATACACAGACATATCATAGCGATTCTGTCTAAAACTATTAATTTGTTTTGAAAATAATTATCTTAGAGCATCTATGAAAGATGTTTTGTTGCTGGTTATAGTCATTTTAAAAAGGTTAAAAAACAATCCTAACAAACTAACAATTGTTTGTTAGTTTGAAGACATTTTGCTTCCATCCAGGAAGCTTTTTCAATTCAAAATTTCAGAAATAGCATTGAGTTCCAGGTTTTATACAGTAGCCTAACAGAGCCTTGTTTTGGCTTGGAAAACATGCAAATTGAACCGGATGGACGGGTCCACCACTTTAGGATGGGGGTTGTTTGGTTTCTTTGTTAGCCTGTAAAACCCGACACCTGTCTATGT
>NW_015151379.1:54774-58569 GCF_000732505.1 Cyprinodon variegatus | reverse complement strand
TCTTACGACCCTCGGCCATTTTCAATGTACCGTAGTGAGAAAGGTGAGCTTCAGGCCTATATCACCACAGATATAGGCCTGAAAGTGCACATGCGCAGAAGAAGATAGCTAACGGGACGAGCACGTAGGATGGCCTTACGTAAACATATCACCAGAATGATTGACAGTAAGGAGGACCACCTATTTAGTTGATCCACCCGGAAATAAAGATCATCCTCTATACCTTTAATGTTTTTTATGGCCAATAACCAATATTTACCTGTATTTTATATTTTTTTAACACCGTAAAAACCTGAGCACAGTGCTGATATTTCCTCTCTGCTTCAGTTAAACATCCACAATCCGATCCTCCATCAGTGTCACATGACCAACCCCTCCCCTTCCTGGAACACAAATATAAACTGAATGGAAATAAACATAAATTGTTCTTAAAATCCCACTTCTACTGGTCGGTCTGATACCGGTATGTTTAAAAACCAAAGCCAATATTATTGCTTATATATTTTTAGCATCCCTAATTATTATCAGTAATCCTTATATCATGTTTATCCTATAAACCCTGCAGCCCTAATATTCATGTCTGCCAACACTGCAAACAAGCACAGGCCTTGCACCTTATTTTGTATGTTTCTGCTTCAGTTTAAAAGACTAAAAGTTGTCACACCTGAGTTTTCTAGGTTCTCGAGGGATGTGCTAACCAGACGAATGTTTTGCAGCTCATTCGTTGGTTGTGTCTAATAAACCTGGTGAAATTTTTCTCATCAGCTCATGAAAAAAGATAATGCAACAACATTAGGAACCGAGCTGTCAGGGGATCCAGAGCAGCAGGTTAGTAAGAATTCTTTATTCTTTACATATCTTTTTTTTTTTTTTTATTAAGCTAAGTAAAGGTATTTTCTCTGATTTGTCATCTTTTAATGTTCTCAATTTTTTCAAAATAGCTAAACCTGGTGGCAAATTCCTGAGGGGGGGGGGGCTGTGGCTGAGCTAATGTGACCAAAAGTTTAACTCTGTTCAGTCGATAGCTCAGTCAAATTAATCCTGTTTCTCACCTATACTGCAAAGACGATCTAGAAATTAGCAAAAATGTCTTATATAACATGTATTTACCATAAAATTGAGTTAATAAATAAGATGATCTGCCAGTAGAATGAGTATTTTTACTCTTAGAATAAGATAATTAGATATTATGCACTTGAATTAGGACAATGCATTTGTTTGTTCTTATTTAAAATGGAAATTGTGTTGTTCCATTGGCGAAATGTCTCACTTATCTCCTGTATTCATGAACAAATGAACTTCTTTTAGCCTTGTTTTAGTGTTTTAGATTTATTTAGATTTCGTTTTTTTCCAATGTAGACCTCAGCTGAACCTTTACTTTGACTGTTTGTCTTGTTTATTATCTTTAGCTTTGAATACTGGCTCAGAGCTCATCTGTGTAGCTGTGTTTTTACTTATAGTACCAGCACCGTTTTTTTGCCTCAGCATATAAAGGCTCCATGATTAGTGACTGCCATTGTGGGTATATTAAACCTGCAAACAATCAGCTGTTAGTGACGGTGGGAACGGTTCGCTTGACCCACATGGACCCGTGGCTAAGGACCTATACAAATATTAGGATGCAAAACATAAACTTAGAATACAAACAACAAAACAAAACGTAGCTAGCTGCTTTCACTGGGGAACACTAAGCGTTGATTTCTTTGTGACAAACATCTGGACAGTTCAAGTCATTCATTGGCTTTTGTAGGGCCTCCCCTCATTAGCTACGGCAGCCTGTGAGGTAAAAAAAACAAACAGTGCAAATGCCATTAAACAAAACAAAATATAAAACCACAAACAATGTTGATCAAAACAGACATCCATAAACGATAAACGTTCTTCATTTAGAAAATTCACTTTTAATAATTCACTTTAAATGGTTTACAAAAATCAATCTTTTAGGCAATTTATTTTGAATAGCTGACTATCCATTACATACGTTCTACCATGGAGCCCAACATACGTACGTCACAACATTACACTAATGAGAGATTTGGATGGACAAAAGAGTGAAACAAGGAGGCACATCGTCTACGGCCTCCTTCCATGTTTACTTTCCTGCTTTCTGTCGCACTTATGACATCATGAAGGTTAACCCAGCGTGATGCCGTCACCAGACACACAGCGGTCTGGGAACAGAGGCCATTCAGCTTCCAGTAGGGGGTCAGACCCACATATCTTACCAAATGGGAAAGGATCCATATGCTGGTTATTAGCGGGTCGACCTGCATTTCAAAACCTGCATTGATCTGTCAATTTCAGTGGGAAAGCACCTTATGCTAACCCTGAGCCTGGCTCTGCTAAACCTTTCTTCAGAAGAACCAGCAAAGAAACTGTTTTTCTCTCCTGTTTTGCTTCATACATGGTCGGAACGATGGATTGCTGCAAAGTCAGCAAAATAAAGGAAGCAAACGTTGCTACAATCCTATCCAGCAGTAGTGGAGGCTGCAAATCAACGACTCGAAGCAATTTCAGGGTTTTCCTTAAGAAACATTTTAAGCAGGTTTGACTAATTACAACCAGCTGGAATGTATGTTTTTGACTTGGAATCTGAATAGTAATTCTTGTTTTGTAAAGGACCTTGGAAAAAAGGTCCTAAAACTTTTCTTTATAAAGAAATTGAAGTAAATTGAATGTGTTAAATATGGAAGTTATGTCCCCCTGAAGGCGGCTGCGCCTCGGAACTTCCCTACCGGTTCTTTTCCTGGGAGCAAGTTATTTACTACTCTTAACTCACACTGGGTAAAACCATATAAAAAAGGACTATAAAAACAGGAGGAAGATCAGGTCGTTACAGGACAGAGAAAATGCTTGGAGTCGGCACAGCTGTGGGCTCAAAAAACGTCAGCGAGCGTCCGGCAAAGATTGAGCCCCAAACAAGGTCATCTCCTGCTTATTATACCTCATGAGTCTATGTGTTGAATCAGGTGGATGCTTAGCTGTCTGTATCAGAAACTGACACGCCATCAATGCACTGATCTGTATGCATCTTGCCTCCATGCCCAAGAATTACAGATACGTCTCCACTATCAGTCCGGCTCCAAGATGCGCCCATATCCTGTGTATTTCTAAAGACACGAAGGCTGTCCTGATTAGATGACATCCACCATGTGAAGGAAGGCCTTCTACTCTGTCTAATCTGGCTAACAGAATAACAATGCACATGCTGTATAAAGAATAAACCTAACAACTTTGTACTTTTGCAGACAGGGAGCAGGGTTTCCCTCTACATCATTGCTGTGTTTAGACCAGTTTGCATCCATTTCAACTGGATTTTGTAAACCTTCATACAGAGAAGTCAAAAGTATTAATATTTATTACTCAAGTAGAAGTTGAAAACCTTCTGTTTAAAACACTTTTGTAGAAGTTAGAAGATCAACTTAAGCTTTTCACTTCAGTAAAAGTACAATTTTAAAAACTACTTAAAGTATAAAAGTGATGCATGAAATAAATGTTACGACGACAGAAGCTTTACTGCACTACACTATTAAAGGAACATTTTTCTACAAATCTGGATGATAACTTCCTCACACTTAATTTTCCTAGATGTATAACTGCATAACTAATGGTATCAAATTTAACTTTAAATCATCTAGAAAAACTATTTATTTTGATATGTGGGAAACAACAAGTTGGTGCAGCACAGAGTCCAACCACAAAGTAATTAATGCAAAATAATTAGTTTAAATTAGGGATGAACGATATTGGGATTTTGGCCGATATCCGATATGCCGATATTTTAAAACTCATGTA
>NW_015151379.1:48109-53967 GCF_000732505.1 Cyprinodon variegatus | reverse complement strand
AGAAGTAAAAAGTTGTTAAAAAAAATTACTCCAATAAAGTATAGATAGACAAAATGTCTGCATAAGTAAGGAAACAAGTTTTTCTACTTTGTGACTTGACACCTCTGCGTTCATATGATTTGAACCTGTTCTTCTTGTGAAATTGATATTTTTGTTGTGAATGAGTGCTGAAAGAAATAATCGAAATTCTTTTCTTTGCTAAATCCTAATGTTTAGGTTTTTACGCTTTGATTTTGTTTTTTTCATCTATTTAGGTGAAGAAGCTCCTGGAGGACCTTTCTGAACTCATGTCAGAAAAGGAAGCCTTGGCTCAACGCTGTCAAGAGCTGGATTTACAGGTGAACATGGAGCTCATGCACAACATGCACATGTTTATATCTCTACTGTATGGAGATCAGGTTTTTCATAAAGTGTTTAGTTTTTTGTTTTTGTCAGAATGTCTCATTAGTTAGCAGATTGTAGCTCTCGTTGTATTCAGACATGGAAGCCTTTGGCACAGTGTAACCCAAAGTTTTGAAATTCTCTGAAATGCTTGGCTCCATTGTCTGGAGCCGCTGTGGCAGAACGGCTGTGGAGCCACAGTCTGGGCTCTGCTGGCTTCACATGGCATCCAGCCCGTATCTGCCACTGTTAGAAGTGCTGAATTTAGCATCGGGACTGATCAACTGTCTACCTGGACTCTCAGCAGATTGATTTGATCATTTTGCTGCCTTGCTCGGGTCTATGGGCAGAGAGGTAAGTTAAACACAGCTTATCGCCGGGGGTGAGGGAGGAACTAAACCCAGCTAAACCCATCAGAACCAGCTGCTCAAATGTTTGCTCTAACTCTGCTAACACAGGGTTCAAACAGGGTAATGATAAGTTATCTACTGCAAGTTTAGTCATTTTGGCAGTATTCTAAACATTCATCCTTGAATGTGTGCTATGATATCCATTTGGCCCTCTTGATTAAGGAAAAGTCTGACCAAAAAACCTTGAAATAAATAAATCTGGAATAGAACCTAGGCCTTAATGTTACTTCAAACTCAGCTAACGGTTTTATTTAGTGTTTGTACAGTGCTGTAAAGTAAGCATCCCCTCCCCTTAAATATCTGTTTTTTTTGTTGTTCTATATCATAATTTTTTAAGCTTTTCAAAGTCAAATAAAGACATTTATATGACAAAATACTGACTTTGGCATTACAGAGTATTCATCCGTCCATCCGTCCATCCATCCATTTTCTAACACGCTTATCCCAAGTGGGGTCGAAATGTAAGGAGGCGAGGGGTGCTGGTGCCTATCTCCAGCTGTCTACGGGCGAGAGGCCATTACAGGGCAAAGTATTCATTTGTTATGAAATATTTACTGTTTCCTTCCAACTCTGAATAAAGGGAAGGCACATTTATTTGTATAGCAAACTTCAGTAGAAAGACAATTCAAAGTGCTTTGCATGAATTGAAAAGGAAAATAGAACGGAAAATAAAACCAAGAAAAGATAAAAGCAGGTAGTAAAGCAGATAAAACAATTTGACCACAACCTAAATAATGTTTGGGTAAAATCAACAATATATTTCATGAAGGTATAACATTAAAACATAGTTAGAAGATCAAGGAAAATTCATTTGTAGAATATCCAAAAATATTTTAATAACCCCACGGGGAAATTAAATGTTGCAGTACCTCATATGGTTTTGTTTTTGATTGAGTTGTTGTAGGTGTTGATAGCTGTAGGCAGGAAGGGTCTTCTGTAGCTTCGACTGTTGTCCAAAATCTTGTTTATTTTATGAAGAATTCTTCACTGTGAAATCATCTCCAGAGGCTGTAGAGGAGTTCCTAGAACAGAGCTGGCCTTCTTGATTAGCTTGCTGAGCTTTTTTAAGCTCTAATGCTGTAAAACCAGCAGATAATGGTGGAAGAGATCAGACTCTCCACAAGAGACCTATTGAGGATATGTAACTTCTTGATGCAAAGTTGTCACCCCAGTCCAGCCCTTTAAATAGTACAAATGATAAAAAATAAGGATATTTATTTATTGAGGTGGAAAAATATGTATTGACTAACCTGGCTTTAAATAAAAAGATGGGACGAGATCTTAAGTGTGACTCTTAGAGCAGCACCTGCTTCTGTAAATTGAGTTTTAGATGATGTCACCAAGTCCATTGAAGTGACCAGTTGCTGAATGAAGCTGTTAATTGATGGCTGTGATGCTTCAGGGTTATTTCCAGAATTGCATAACCTAAGTATTGTGATAAAATGTTTTAGACCTTTATTTAAAAAAAAAAAATCTTCTTTTTTATTCTCTTATAAGGTTTTTTTCAGACCTGTTGATGTGTATTACCAAAAGTACTGAAATTACTTTTTTGGCATTTACACAGCAGGGAAAGGACATGCTTATCTTATTTCTTTTTTCACTGTGAGGCATTTATGAGCATTAACTGTGAAACAGAGAAGTTTTACCAGTTACATGCAGGGCTACCGTAATTTTCGGACTATTAGCCGCACCTGAATATAAGCCGCAGAAGCTAAATTGCATGATTTGTACATATCCAAGCTAGGGGTGTAAGTCACATCCATCATGGCGATTCAATTCAGTATCGATTTCCTGACCCAACGATTTGATTATTTTCGATACTCAAGAATACACCACGATGCGATTTGATTAATCGGTTAATTTTTTTTTTTTTTTTTTTAACACCTTACAGGCTAAACAAAGTTTCAAGTTTGAAATAAATCAATGAAAGCTGTAATATCTTTATGCATTTTTTTTTAGAAACAACAGCAAATAACAAAAGTAGAAAAGTTGCATCAAAAAATACTGCAAAAATACTGCACATATTCAGTGCAATGCAATACCTCGGCTCCAGACGTCCCCGCCCCCTCCACAGACGCTCCGCTGCTCCTCTCCCAAATTGTAGCTGACCGCAAGCAGNTCTTAAGTGTGACTCTCAGAGCAGCACCTGGTTCTGTAAATTGAGTTTTAGATGATGTCACCAAGTCCATTGAAGTGACCAGTTGCTGAATGAAGCTGTTAATTGATGGCTGTGATGCTTCAGGGTTATTTCCAGAATTGCATAACCTAAGTATTGCGATAAAATGTTTTAGACCTTTATTTAAAAAAAAAAAAAATCTTCTTATTACTAAAAGGTTTTTGTTCTCTTATAAGGTTTTTTCAGACCTGTTGATGTGCATCACTAATAGTACTGAAATCACTTTTTTGGCATTTACATAGCAGGGAAATGCCTCACAATTTCTTTTTTCATTGTGAGGCATTTATGAGCATTAACTGTGAAATCAGAGAAGTTTTACCAGTTACATGCAGGACTACCGTAATTTTCAGACTATTAGCCGCACCTGAATATAAGCCGCAGAAGCTAAATTGCATGATTTGTGCATATACAAGCCGCACCGGACTATAAGCCGGAGGTTTTTTTTAATGATTAACACAAACTGTCTCGCACTCGCAATGTCCGTCTTTCTCGCTGTCGCTCTTTCTCGTACCCCTCGCAGTAAAAGTCTGCTTCCGGATGACCTCCGCATTCCCGCGCGCGCGGCTACCGTTCTTGTGTGTTGAAGCAAATGTGGTGTCAACATGGTGGATGGTAAAATCCATAGATTTAGGTATTACGCTAGTGGCCGTTAGCTGTAAATGTCCATAGATAAGCCGCATTGTTATATAAGCCGCAAGGTCGAAAAATGGGGAAAAAGTTGCGGCTTTTAGTCCGAAAATTACAGTAGTTAAAAAAAACATGAAAATGGGCTCAGAGGAGTTAATTTAGACAACATGCAGATACTGGTATCGGTATCGGTGCAAAACTGATTACAATGGCTTTTAATTTCAGCCTGTGTAGCATGTGGTTACTGCTGAGATTACGTCTGCTATTAAGTCCGTAACACAGATTTTATCCGCACTGTCCAAAGAACACCGTTTGATCAGCCTGATCTGTCATAAAAAGGCTAAATGTCTTCAGCTTTATGCAGCTTCTACCTCACCTCAATGCCACCCTCTAGTGGCAACTCCTACCTTCTATTCTTAAGTTTGAGAGTTGGAGTAAATTCCCCAAATTCTCAGCACTTAGGAGTAAAAAGAGCACTCTAGGAAGTTTGATAAATACATGTCCAGGACATTTGAAGCACTGTGTAACTTGACTGCATACTGAGGAGGTAATTCAGCCATTTCATTCAGGTGTATAAGCAGAGACACATTTAAAAGTTGCAGGGCACCAGACCTGGAGGGTGGAAATTGAGGAACCTTGATCTAAAATATATTTGGGCACAGTGAGAAGCAAAAAAAAAAAAAATGTGCAAGACAAAAAAGAATACTGTTTTACAGCACTGTATAAGCAAGGCTTAAGTTTTACTCAATTTGTCTTTTTTTTATCCTTAAAGGGGAACGCCGTGTTTTTTACATTGGTCCCTTGATTTTACGTTATTACATCATGTTCTACTTACCTGTATGAGTTTTGTGTCATTGTTTTAAAAAAAATATAAATATAAAATATATAACCGCGTATGTCTGGGGGACAGTGATTGGCCTATATGTTATGAATGCTGGCGTACCATAAAGAATAAATTATGAACAGTTTAGTTTGTGCCTTCAAGTCGTTGCCCATCGGAAGACGTTACTTGGATATAACCTAACAAAATATCTTCAGAACGGCTCCAACTGACACAAAACTCATATGGGTGAGTAGAACATGATGTAATATCGTAAAATTAAGGGGCCAATGTAAAAAAACATGGCGTTCCCCTTTAAATTGGTAAATAAACCTTTATTTGATTAAGAGGGAAACTAATATCCATGTATTAACATTTCTTAAGCTGCATTTTCAGCAAGAACCAAGAACTTTGTTTGCTTCAACATGGAACAAAAAAGGTTTTTTTTTTTTTTTTCTCTGTGTTGCCTCTTTTAATTCTGAAAGTGACTTTCCTGCTCTGCATGCTGTTATTGACCAGCAGGAGATTTAACCCTGCAGCTCCTTTCTGCTCACTTTAATTAACCTTAACCCCGGCTTGAAACTCCTGAAGAGAACAGCCTTAACATCTTTATTTCTGGACAGGTGGCCGTTCTTCTAGAGGAAAGAAACAGCCTCTTGGCTGAGAACGATGTCCTAACGGACCGCACCAGCCAGCTAGACACGTTTGATGACCCGAGCACACCATCGGGAAGGAAACACAGTCAGCTGCAGCAGCAACTGGAGAGTCTGCAGGAGGAGAATTTCAGGTTGATTACTGCAGCTTCAGATGAACCTCTGCTCTTTACTTTCAGTGAAAATCAAATGCTCACATGTGTGCTCATCTAGACTGGAGGCTGCCAAGGATGACTACCGGATCCACTGTGAGGAGCTGGAGAAGCAGCTGATTGAGCTTCAGCATCGTAATGATGAGCTTACCAGCCTGGCAGAGGAATCACGGGCTCTGAAAGATGAACTGGATGTTTTGAGGTTTGTGTTTCACAAACTCCTCCTTTTTAAAAAATTCTTATAAAGTTCATTTTATTTACCTCATGGATTTCTAAGCCTCTTATTTTCCAAGACTTTTTTTCATTCTTAAAAGTTGGTTTAGCTGCATAAACTCAACAAACAGAATGTAATTTTGCTTCCAGTGAATGTTCTTGTCAAGGAACACTGCTTGGATTTTTTTAGATTAGAACTACAAAATGTAAGAGTTTTACTATGATTTTATTCTTGATGCACCAAATTTTCAAGGTGAAAATATTTTATTTTTAAATGAAATAAATGTTATATTTTTGCATCAGGAGGCAATTTCCTGCTTGAAAAGCAAAGAAAATAGGTGGTTTGAGAGGGGCATGAAGGAAGCTTGTTAAGGAAGTTTATTTCTATAGCGCCAATTCACAACACCAGTTCACCAGATCATCCAG
>NW_015151379.1:44894-46506 GCF_000732505.1 Cyprinodon variegatus | reverse complement strand
AGTGGCATCCAAGTTCAGTCCTAAGGGCTGCTATCTGACATGAGGAAGTTGTATTTCAAAAAAGAAAAACATCAACAGTAGATTACAAAACTAAGCTGAGCCAAAAGGAACAAGGAACTAGCAACTTCCTAGAAATGGAGTGGAGTAGAAAAAGTCATATGTACTCACCATAAAAATTACTCAAGTACAGTAAAGATCCTTAAAACAAGTACTTAAGGGCAGTAATCAAGAAAACTTACCTTGTTACTTTCCCACCACTGGTTGGGATGTATCCAAAAAGGTTTGATGTACGTCTCCATCCCCATGCCTACAGCGTTCCCTGCATTGATTGTTGCAAACACCTAACAGCATCACACATTCTTACTCCTCTTATTGAACCCAGTGGCTTCCATCTGCTGCAGCCTATGCCTAAGTCAGGTTTGTGGATCCCTCAGCTGGTAGATGTCCTCTCAACAGATTCTCCCATATGAGCTTTCTCTATAAGTCAGTTTAGTTGAAAAAAATCTTGACCTGGCAGGTTATTGGTTCCCATTTTCAGATGACAGATTGAACAGCGCTCTCTTAGATGTTTAAAGCTTGGGTTTTATTAATATCAATGCAAATTTCTCCCTGATCGTCTACTTTGTTCCCTGGTCTTTAAAAAAGCTGTTATGCTTCAACAAACAGGACATGCACCAACATATGAGAAATCTATTTGCTTGTAAAGTAACATCGAATGATCTTAAATTCATCTTGAATTCACCTGCATTACGTCCTCGTCTATCTTGACTTGCCAACGTGGACAACATTCTCCGAAAGGGGAGTAGGAGTCAAAGGCGTGCAATCTGTTTAGTTTTGTTCATAGTTTATTATTTATTGCTCCTATAAGAGCTTATTGACAGGGAAATTTGTTTATTTTATTCAGGAACTGCTCAGACAGAGTGGTGATGCTGGAAGCATCGGTGGAAACATACAAGCGGAAGCTGGAGAATCTTGGCGATCTGAAGAGGCAGATGAAGCTTTTGGAGGAGAATAACATGACCTACATGCAGAACAGCGTCACTCTGGAGGAGGAGCTACGCAAAGCAAATGCTGCCCGCGCACAGCTGGAGTCATACAAAAGACAGGTAAGGAGCAAACGCCTACTTCTAGGTTTAAAGCAGGACTTTTAAAGTTGAATTAATTATATACATCATTTCATTTGCATTAGAAGATATATTTAGCCTAAAGCTGTTTTGGTTTTTGTTTGTTTTTAAAGGTTCAGGACCTCCACAGTAAGCTTTCTGAGGAAACCAGGCGAGCAGACAACATGGCGTTTGAGATGAAAAAGCTGGAAGAAAAGCATGAAACTGTGTTAAAAGAAAAGGAGGTTCAACAGCTTATAAAACTTTAACCATCAATATAAATAACATATTTGCTTTGTTTAAAACCTTTTTCTTAATGTTAATCTTTACCCCATTAGCGGATCATTATTGAGCGAGATTCTCTGAAGGAAATCAACGAGGAGCTGCGATGTGCTCAGGTTCAACAGCACCAGCTCTCACAGCCAGGTACCCCCTTTCTGAACACTTACAGTGATGTGAAAAAGTCGTCGTCCTCATCAGCATTGTTTCACAAAGCAGGTTTAAACCTG
>NW_015151379.1:39629-42210 GCF_000732505.1 Cyprinodon variegatus | reverse complement strand
ACTTCACCTGCTGACAGCTGCGTGTCTCCCCAGTGAAATATAATACATTCATACCCTACCATTCAAACAGTAAATGTATTTCAACCAGAAATTGTTTCCTTATTTCCTCCTAAACCATTTTTTTCCTTGTCCAAATGACCATTTCAAACAAAATTACATTTTTCACATCTAAAATTAACATTCTGGATGTCTAGAAATTAATTTCAAAACTTCATTTTCCTAATATTGCTGGTCATAATTTGTATAAATTTGAATATGAAGATATGTATTTAAGATGGCTGATAAATGTCAAAATTACCACTTAGAATATGTAAACATTTCTAAATATATAAAACTTACCTCTAACTGGTACAATTACATTTTTTTTACCGTACTTTCTGAAATTCACTTGCTGCTGGAAAAAAATGTAATTTAGAAAATCTATTATTACATTTCGGACTAGGAATGAGATTTGGAGGAAGAATCCTATTTTAGTGATCTAGAAATGATACAACAGATATGAGAGCATTTTTAATAAATGTTGAAACGGCCTGCCATAGTTGGACATAACATAAACTAGGCCTTAATTCAAGCAGCAATCTTCTTCACCACCTCCCTCTCCTTCACAGTAGTGCTGTTGCTCAGTCTTTTCATTTCTGCATTAAAGTCTCTAGTTGCAGTGATGTAAAATAGGCACTTCCTGTTGCCCGTTGTCATGGTGACTCCTTTAATCTGGGCTCCACTAATTATACCTTTTTCATTCTTGTTATGCACATGCTCAACACTGAGTGTACTATCATATATTTCAATGCAGGGATCCTTCCCTCTGGCAGCCCCAGCCATGAAAACCTTGCAGCTGAGTTGATTCCCATTGAAATCAGGTAGTTTTACATTTTCAGTATTTTCTTTATATTCTCTTTGTTTTAATTTGTCTTAGTAATAACTTTCATAATCATGTAGAGAGAAGTTCTTCAGACTTCAGCATGAGAACAAGATGTTGCGGGTGCAGCAGGAGGAATATGAACAGGAGAGGATCGCCACCCTGCAGGTTCAGCTGAGAGAAGCTGAGAAGACTCACAGTAAACTGGACACAGAGAACAGGCAGGTGTCATGGTTTGTTTGTGCTTGTGAGGATCCTCTTTCCGAGTCACTGAGGGTTTCTTTCATCTCTGCTTCCTCTCCAGACTGAGCCGGGAGCGAATCAGTGAGCTGCAGCAGCAGGTGGAGGACCTCCAGAGGGCGCTGCAGAGTCAGGCTGCCAAACCAGATGATGTAAGTGTGTCGCCGCCATGTGGCGGTATTGTACTGAACGATGAACATAGTTAAATATTACCCAGGTTAATAATTTCTGTTGAAGGGGAAAATAGTGGAATATTAGAAAAATATTTTATTTTAATTCTTGGTGGATCTTCCAGTAGCTCACTCATACATACTTAGCTATTTATTTAATGGCTCAATTACCCATCTCAGTAGTTACTGATTTATGCTGTAACTTTATAACATTGCGGGTGATTTAATTATTTACACTTATACTGACTTTGTAATAGCTTATTTATTGTTTATTCCCATCTGTAATTACTTGCATACTTTGTTACCTACTTACTAACTATTTACTTACTTATTTAAAGTATCATGCCTGTTTTTGCTTCAAAGTCTAATTACATACAGTAGTAGCGGTTTAAAAGTTTGGCTAAAAGCCAAAAAGCCTCCGGTTTCCAGCCAAGTTCAGCCAAGCATAAAAGTCAGCCAATGAAGGTCTCATCGTGGCTACTGCTGTACTTGTTGGCGTTTCTAATAACTTACTTATATATTTAGTTTCTTTCAAAATAAGTTTTGTAAGTACTTCCTTTAATTATTGCATTAGTCCCACGTGACACATGGTTTGGAGAAAGAACTTGGTTTTCAGTCAGCAGAAGGGGTGTAATGATTTATTTTAACGATTCGATTCGTGGACGATTGTGCTTCATTTAGAACGATCGATTTCATTCAGTGACTTGAAATCAATCAGTAAATCTTAATTCAGAAATGTAAATAATGTGACTTAATACCTGCATACTGGAAATCTTCTAGATTTTTGTTGTTTCTTTTAGGGGAAATAGAGGATAAATGAAATAAACATGGGCATAAACAAACCTGTAGTAAAATACTGCATTTAATTTTGAGCTCAACCAACAATAATAGGAAGTTAACCTTTGTAGTATTATTTTCAATAATTAAGGATAAAAAAAAAAATGAATGTGCACTAAATATGCTATATATATTTAACCACTGCTTTTTGTCATCATGAAAATATTACAAATTAAATAGAACATTCATGTAAAATGATAAATGCAACTGACACGGCTTCAGGTTAATTGAGCAGTGGCTGAATCTACTGTTGCTGTCATTGTAATAAAGAAACAGCAGAGCACCAGTAACCAAATACTAACAAATTACTTTTTTTTTTTCTACAACACATCAGCTGATCCACATGATCTGGCTGCAGTTCTATGCATATAAACTGATCATGTATATCTCTCCAGCTGAGTTTTTGCAGTCTCTAACAGGACATGATGGTGAGGCCTCTGCAGAGCTAACGGTCAGTTAGCCATACCTTGATGCT
>NW_015151379.1:37124-38700 GCF_000732505.1 Cyprinodon variegatus | reverse complement strand
CAAACAAACAAACAAACAAAAAAAAAACTACCACACATCAATGTGTTATTTCCCTAATATTTATACAATCCATTGATTATCCTTTAAATAGATTTTAGACTAGTTCACATCGTTTTTATGAACAATTTGCTGAGCACTGATCGATGCTGGACCGCAGCAATAGAAATCGATCTATCGATGAAATGATCAGTAGTTAGAGCTCTAGTCGGGAGTTTTACTTAATTTTTAGCCTGTGGTTTTGAGCTTAACTAATTACATTTATTTATATTTTTTTTAGTCAAACCTGAAGAGGAAACTGGACGCCCACATGTGAGTTGTTTTGCTCATAGATAATAGAAATATAGGCTGACTGTCTCCAGTTGGAGGATGTTGATTTGTTGTCTTTCTTCAGGTCCCAGCTCAACGAGGCTCAAGATGAAATCATGAAGAAGAAGGAGCTTCTGGAGGATCTCCAGCCTGACAACACTCAGACATGTGGGTTTAAATGCTCTTTTCTTTTGCTGTTTTTCTGCTATTCTATCACACATGAAACAAACCTGGTTTCTTGTGCATCAGCTTTGAGGGTGGATGAGCTGATGGCAGCCCTGAAGAAGAAGGATGACGACATGCGGGCCATGGAAGAGAGGTACAAGATGTATCTGGAGAAGGCTCGCAATGTGAGTTGTATGAACATGCCTTTGATAACCCTTACAAGATCAGGTTGGATAAAGGGAGCTAATATCTTCCTTCGTCTTTCATTTTGGCTTGCAGGTAATACGAGCTTTGGACCCCAAGCTGAATCCTGCCACTGCTGAGATCCAGGCTCTTAGAAACCAAGTGGCAGATCGGGACAAGCAGATCCTCAACCTCGAAGTAATTTCACCTTCATGAAACGAATATGAATCAATGAACGTGGGAAGAAGTGTAATAATTCAATTGTATTCTTTATTTTAGCGTCTATGTGAGCAGGCCAGGCTGAAGGAGGTCGAGGAGAAGCTCATTGTTACAGCTTGGTATAACAAGGTGAGTTAAAATCACTTTGATTTAAAAGCTTCATAAGACGGATAACAGCTGTAGCATCTAATAATGAAAAGAGCTGCAAAACAATTTGATTTTGATAGCAGTTATTTAAAGCATGATAATCCCCTCACTCAGCTTTCAGTCAGTGCGGCTCTTTACCCACATAGTTTAGACCAGGCCTACTGTTGCGGCGAACGCCCCCTTTGTTTACATCAGCTGTTTGAGCGTGAGCACGCAGCTTACCCGCGTGCAATCAATCAGTCGATCAAAAGAAGGTGAGACAAACTTCCTAGTTTAAGCAGAGGATCGCAGCATGAAATAAAAAGCCTGCCGTTCTACTCGAGCAGTGGAAGAAGCTGTGCAAAATTTGTATTAAAGAAGCGAAGGACTGAACAGCCAGCAGACAGCCGGTAAGCTTGCATTTAATCCTGTCATGAATAGAATGCATGTGCTGCGCTGATGAGGCATTGAGACGTGTGGGAAATGTTTGTTTGTAGTGTTGTTAAGCTTATAAATACTACCGTATTTTCACGACCATAAGGCGCACCGTACTAAAAGGCGCACTCTCAGTTATGTG
>NW_015151379.1:35421-36584 GCF_000732505.1 Cyprinodon variegatus | reverse complement strand
AGGGCGCACCGCACATTTTGAGGGGAAAAAAAGACGTTTATGTGCGCCTTATAGTCGTGAAAATACGGTATATAAAATGTTGGCTTGTAAGGCTTCTTGAAGCCTGCTTTATTTAGTCGGAGAAATGCTGGTGTAACTTGTTTTTCAGTAATTTGTTTGACATTGTGGTTGAAACGGTCCAACTTAATGTGTTTGTGACACTGTTGCACGGGTTAATTTTTGCATCTTTCTTCTATGTGTGATTAAAATAGACTTTTAGTATTCCACAGTTAAACTGAAACTTCATAGGCTACGTTATGCATATTTAAAACGTGCTAAAAATCACTAACTGGTTATTTACTATTGCTATTTAAGAATTAATGTAATCTATGGGGTTAAATAACCTGTACAAATCCACTTCTGTTGTTAAAATGCTTTAATACATTTTTGATGCATTTTTTTATGATAATTAAAAACTAAATAGTCTTAACTTAAAGTTAAAAACAGTCTATTTTCATAAATATATTTCATGATGCATTTCTCAGAACTATTACAATGTGCAATATGGTAAATGCTTTGTTTGGTTTCATTTCTTTTAAAGGTTTTTCACCTGCTTAATTAATGATTATCTGTAAACGACACAAGAAGAAAAATAAAAAAGGAAAAGATGAAACAACAGTTTGGTCATTAAGTGGAATCCAGTTTAATGTTCAGCTTAATACAACCCTTCAAGTGTGGGAACAGCACAGGAAAAATTTAATCACTTGACACCTACTGTAGCCTCCTTCTGATCAGCAAGGGCTCCATATTAGTTCTTTAAACATCATGCTTTCATCAAAACTCTCCAGTGATGTCGCTCCTACTGTTTGAAGACTCGCAAGTTAGCTACTTTTGATGCTGCATCAGTAAGATATATAAAATGAAAGTTAGAGGAAACACAAACTTTCAAACAAACTATAAATTAGAAATACAATTGTTTGTATTGTGGGGCAGAAAGGCATTGAGGAATATTTTTCAGGTGGAAAAACTATTTTAAATGTCATCATGTCTGATTTACAGGTCATTAAATGAAGAGAAAGTGACAAAAAAAATGATTTAGCCTCAACAGTTTTTTTCCAAAAACAAACACCGTAAACACCCTGAAACCCCATTTGAAACTTTGGACGAACCCTTAGACTTTATAG
>NW_015151379.1:23528-32760 GCF_000732505.1 Cyprinodon variegatus | reverse complement strand
GTTACCAATCTACTTGCTCTGGAGAGCAGAGTTCGCTGCTTTTAGATGTTTTCGCCAAAGTCTCCAGAACATGTGCAGCAAATGGACTGATCCAATATGGTGGACACTGAAGGGGTCCATCATATTATAAACCTTCTGATGGCATTATAGCTAAAAGGATTTTTTTTATCAAAAACATAATTAATGTGAACAAATAAGGAATAGTGGTAAACACAGTTTTATGGGCCCCCTAGGCAACTGCCTGGTATTGCCTAATCCTAAATCCCCCAATAAGAAAACAGACTTGGTTAAAATTGGTACCAGAAGTTGCATTTTATAAAAGCAGGATCTGCAGAAATTAGCAACAATGTTCATACTTGTGTATCTCTACTAAAACAATGTCTGCCATTGCTTTCTTTGCTCTCAGAGTTTGGGCTTTCAGAAGTTGGCCATGGAATCCCGCCTCGGAGGCCGCGCTGCCTCCATGTTCTCCCCTGGCCAGTCCTTTCTGACGCAGCAGAGGCAAGTCTCAAACGCCCCGCGCAGGGATTCCTCCATCAGCGCTCCCACCACTACCTCCAAGTAGACTGTGTCACATCAGTTAAACAAGGCAAAAACACGCATTATGAGCACCCAAGTGACCTTAAACACATCTGCTGTCTGCCTTTGAGGTGGATCGCACTGCGTGGGATCAGTGAGCACTGATCAGACGGGTACCTGTCTAAGGTAGAAGCAGTGAGGTTATACCCTGCCGTGCTTCAGCCTGAAGGACTTCACCCCAGACTCCACCTCACAAGCCAAAGCCAGATGTAGATTTTCTATCACTGTCTACATGTTTGGAACAAAGTACTTTTAGAAATGAAGTCTATTATAGTTTTAGTTTTGCTTTAGAGTGACATTTAAGTTGCGAAGCCAATCAGATTTTATGTGTAAATACTTAAGAAATGCACCATAACGCTGCACACGCAATCCAGCAGAATAAATAATCTTAAATCCAGCCATATCTGGTGCGGGCCACCAAGGACTTCTAAGCATTTAGCAACAAGCGCTGCCAGTTTGTTTTCTTTTTCCTTAAAATTGAAGACTCATTCACATCAATGACAAAATAAAAAAAAAATGAATGAAATCAGAATAGTCATTTTTCTCCATCTGCTTTAAACTGGAGCTGAGAGGCTCTTTTTGTTTGCTGTATATCCTGATTCTTATGTGTAATAGTTATTAATAGAAAAATGAATGATTCAACACCAGCTTTTAAAAACAACAATCACAAACAGAAAGGTTTTAATAATTGTAGTCAAAGTTTTATCTAAGAATGTTGATTATTTTTAAATAAAGTTAGACATTCACACTAAAGCTTATTAATCTACCACCTGGCTGTTCAATATAAACAGGAAACATTAGTGTATTTATGTGTTTTTTTTTTCATGTTCAATGTGATTTTATTGTGACTTTTTGTGATGGGCCATCGTAACATAGAGCTTTATTGTTAATTAAAAAGAGAAATTATTTCTAACTTTTAAATTTTTACAACATCTGTAAGGTATAGACTGCAAATGCTTCCATTCCTGCCGAACCATCGGTGGGATTTCCATCTGGTTGTGGTCGTTTCTAGGTTGAACGCTCTAAGGCGTGAACCCAAACCATTTAATCACTGCTCTGAATGTAGGTTTAGGTTTACTTTCCTGCTAAAAGGAAAACCTGGTCCTCAGTCTGAAGTCCTTCTCTGCCAGGATCGCCCTACGTTTAGCAGCATTTAAACCTGCAGGTAAATGTAACCCCACAGCATGGTGCTGCCACCACTACTTTGTAACGTTGATGGTGAGTTGTACGCCAAACATGGGGTTTTACAGGCTAACACCACCTCTATCATGCATAAAGGACTGATAGCGAGGCTGGATTCTATTTGGGGTTATGGGTAAAGCAGTGAATAAATGCTTTCCCCACTTTTTTAAGCTTATTTTGTATGTGTGCTAATACTTCCGCTTTATATTAATGCTTTATTTTATGTTGCTCCTTTCACAAAAAGTCCTGAGTAAAATGTTTGTGGATTTAATAAAGTGAATGAAAGCTTCTACAAGTCATTGCAAGCTGTTCAGGTTTGGCGTGTTCTTGCCTTTTCACTCTATATGCTGTGAGCTGCGCCTCAGAGATCTGCTGTAATATGACCACATGATTTAGAGATCTATGTCTCCTGATCCTCTTTATTTTTCTTGAAAATTGCTGATTATAAAAATAAAACAAGGTACAATCAAGGGTAGAACAACAGCCTGCATTATGCTAAATGTTTGTTTGTAATTTATTAAATAAATGTTTAATGGAATTCAGAAATTGGAAGTTTTTGTTCTCTAAATAAATTTGTTTTGTAAAACTGCATGTATCCTTTTTTTGTCAGAGAAATCTTCATCTGTTTTCTCAGACGGAAACTGTTCATGGAAAAATGTATATTTGCTGTTGTCATCATGTAATTCAGCATTTTCTGTTTACAATAATGAATAATGAAAAGATTCCAGTCAGACAGATTCAACCATGAAATCTATGATTAATGTCCAAAAGCTCTAGGAATAAAATTAATGGAAGTGAAGGGTGGCTATTAGTAATACCGGTAATTAACACTGGTACATGTATGTTTGCAGGTTTAGCGTCTAGTTTTGGACAGGTAACAAATCAGTAATTTTGTGCGAACATGACAATGCTTCATCTTATCCATCATCTGGTTAAAAAACTCCTGATTCTGCCACATTAACAACAGATATGTGTTGTTAACAAAGAGCTTGTCGTCTATCCTGCAGCTTATATTGCGTTTCTTATGTTCTGCAAAGGAAAGCGGGATTTTGCAAAGATCTTAAATGGGTACGGTGTACGTGTGGCTCCGGTTATTCCTTCGTATCTCAGCTCCACTCCATCCTGGGTAGCAAAGTGAAACTTCTGGAACAACCCGACAAAAAACAGGAAGAGTTCCATTCTTGCCAGACCCTCGCCAAGACATGCTCGCTTTCCTTAGAAGAGAAGGGAAAAGGGTACCTCCATCATCCCCTAGTTCTAAATTAGAGTAGTTTTTTTTTTAAATGTGTGCAGACTTATTGCTTAAATGAATTTACTACCAGCAGAGAAAGGTAGGAAGGCGTCCCTCCTCCTGAAGCTGCCGTCATCATCCAGGAAGTGTTTGGGGTTGAAGCTGTCAGGAGTTTCCCATTCGTTCTTATCAAAAAGAACAGAGGTCAGGTTAGGCATCACAGCCGTCCCCTGCAGACACGGAGAGACAGCCGTAAGGCCAGCATTGAGCAGAGGAAGAGAACATTCTGCAGGAGTGTTCTGGGGGAAGATGGGATGCACCTTTGGTATGAAGTAACCACCTAGGGTTGTGTCTCTGGCAGCCATCCGGAGCCCGTTGAGGGGAACGATGTTTCCCATCCTCTGGATCTCGTGGATGACTGCATCAGTGAAGGGCATGTTAGATCTGTCCGCCATTGTGGGCTGACGCTTCTGTCCAACCACTCTGTCTATCTCTTCCTGGACTTTCTCTGCAGGCAAATCATATCCATTAGGGACTAATAAGCAGGAGATTCCCTCGGTATAGTAATTTAGTCCGTTCTTCTTGTAAGAACTGTCCTAATCTGAGCTCACCCTGTATGGGAGGATTGTTTATAAGGTAGATTAGTCCCCACTGCAGAGTCTTTGAAGTGGTTTCACTGCCAGCCAAGAACAGATCCAGACAGCACAGCACCAGGTTTTCTTCTACAAAGCCCATGTCCTGCTTTCTGTCACGCTGTCAAAGTAGAGACAAACATGCTAACGGGTCTTATGTGTGACATTTCTACCCCCGTTTTTAACATTTCCAATGAACTGAAGTGATGCATACTCTTTCCTCGATAAGGAAGCTGTCAATATAATCTCGTGGTTTGTTTGGATCCAATTCCAACTTGTGTCTTTCTATTTCTTTCCTGATTGATGCCTTTAAAGACCTAGAGCTGCTAAAAATCCCATTGTGAGGCCCTGGCAAGAGTCTCATCAATCCCGGGAAAGCATCATAAAGCTGTTAACAGAAGAAAATCAAGACTTTAAAACATATAAACTGTCTTTGAGTATAAAGAGAAAACAAACACCCATTGATGGAATCAAGTGCAAAAAAGGATTTTTTTTCTTTGTGTCTTACTAGAGCCCATATTGAACCTTCAAGGTAGGCCATGTCTGTCAGATTTCTCAACATGCTCTGCAGCTCCTCGTCACTGTAGTCAAATCTTCTCCCAAACACGATCTGGCAGATTATGTTGGAAACAGCGTTGTCCAGGAGTGGCACCGGGTCAAAGGGCTTACCTGACAGGAGGACAAGAGTCTTTAAACAAAGAAAGTGACATGAAGCTACAGTCTGATCTGTTTTCTGCAGCTTTCTACCTTCCTCCTTCTCCATCGCCTCCCGTAGATGTCGACTCTCCTGACGGATGTTCTCCTCCATGGATCCCTTGGACATGCCAAATGTATGCAACATGGCCATAGCAAAGCGTCGCTGCCTCCTCCATACCTTCCCATTACTGAAGAAAAGACCTCCTGAAAAAGGTGGAGAAATCAAACACCCCTCAACTATTGGTTGTGATCATCCTTCAGGTCTGGTCAACTTGACTTACCTGAGTTTCCTGAGTAAATCCGGGTCACCATGGGGCTGTAAGGCCGGTCCGCAAAGTTTTCAGCCTGTATCACTAAAGCCTCTCTCACCATCTTCCACCCAGACAAGAACACGGTTTTGTGTCTTCCCAGACGTATGCAGAAAATGTTCCCATAAAGATCAGCAAGCTGTGATTGTAGAAGCAAAGGATAAGGGCTCCATTGTGGAGCATATGACTCTACAATAATGCATAGTCCATGTGTTGTTGGCACCAGGACCAGTCATCAAATTTTTCACATTTTTGGACTCGAGTATGTCTAAGAAATCACCAAACATTTAGAAACTTTAATTCTGCTAAAATGTTGGATTACCATTTTTTTTTTTTTTTTTACTTAAATCTACAAACTGACCTTAGTGAGGTAAATATGAGGCTGCTTAGATTCGATGCTGAATACATTCCCAAAAAAAGGAAGAGCCGGTGGTCCTGGTGGAAAGTGAGGTGGATCCCTTTTGATGAGCAGGTTGACCAAGAGGAGGACTGCGAAAGTAAAAATCATTATCCATCTGAGGCTGAGCCACTGAGCCAAGCTGAGGAGCCACATTTTCACAGAGAGCAGAAAGAAAGGAAACATGTCAGGAATATGTGTCCACATGGTCCTGATGTGGGCTGGTACTCTGCTGACTCCAGCTCTGGTAGATGTGAAAGGCGTGACTCTAAATCAGCCCTCAGTTATAATATGCCTGCTTTGTTTAGTGGATTACATGTTTGTTTGACTTGATAGATCATACATAACTTAAACAGTTAGCATGAATGTTTAAAAAGTGGAGAAAAGTTTGTCTTCTTCTCTAAGTCTTTATATAGTTGCACAGGAACAGTGGTTGAGTAAGTGTCTGCTTTATTGGAACCGACCAGCAGATGGCAGCAAAGGTGGGAATTCTGTATAAAATTGAATTTAAATAATTTATCATCTTTTTATTTTTTTAATGGGCATTTCATTTGCAACGGAGTCCACAAATCAACAGACAAAATGTGCACTTGTTTAAAAAATAAAAAAAAATAAAACAACATTAAATCAAAACAAACTAAAAGCAAAGGAAATAAAAACATCAGGCACTATGGGCGTTAATGTTAAGTGTAAAAAAGAGGCAGAGGATCTTCAATAATTGGTGTTGCCCTCAAATTAGCACAAACAATCTAAAGGCCATTTTGCAGAAAAGCTGAAGCTCTGATGGGATGAAATAAATCTGTGAACATTAGTTCAGTTTGATTACAGATTGAACATTTAAGGAGAGGATTATTCTAGAGTTTTCTTTCATCATAACCATTCTGCTGTCGGTCCACGTGAAGAAACTACGCTGAACGGCTAAAGGTTTTACAAAAGAACGAATAACGACAGACCTGAACGATCATCAACAGATGAACCAGATGACTCCATGAATCAAAGGTTTGTGACTGTTTTTGAAAAGAATAATGGGTAAAGCCAAAAGAGTGTCTAAAAACAAGATAAACAGACTTCTGAAAACCTTAAAGTATACATTCTCTTGATCAAATTTATTCCTAAGTACATCTCTCCATTGTTGATATTGGCTCTACTGAATCAGCACATGTTCTAAATCTTCCAGCTCATCACAGTAATCACAGTTCCCTGTTACATGTTTCCTTGTTATAACATCCTCTTCTATTCTATTTCTACTTGTCTTCCTTGCTTGATTGACCTTTTGAATTCTATATAAATGTCTTCCTTTATGTTCTCCGTCCCATTCTTCTGCCACCTTTGACTAGCCACCTTTTTACTATAGATTTAATTTCTGCTTTATTGTGTTAGGATAATTGTCATTAATGTATGAGTTTATTACACCTTCATAATACCTGCCTGTTGCGTGTCAGAAGTGATGTTTTCCTCAGTAGTTTATGTAATTAAGACAGTTCCTCTGTCTGGATATACAGTTATAATCTTCATTTCTGTGCGTGGCAAATATTTGGAAATGGAACGAGAGAGCGGCGTCTTTCAGCCAAGAACAAAGTGTAATAGTTTGATAAGGCTGGAGCCATGGATGTCTCCTCATCTATAGTAATGTAAAATGTGATGATGTGGCAGACTGGAGATGTATAAAATGTCTCTTTAACTATTAATTGGGGCCACTTCCTGAGAGGTGAGCCCGGGAGTATGCAGCTGCCAATCAAGACAGTGTATTCTCATTATCAGTTCGTATGAAATCGTACGAAAAGTTATGCACAGTATTTCGTAGGTTTTTGACGTTTTTTTTCGTCGTATTTGTACGTCTTACGCACCATTCAACAACATACAATGAACCCTAACCCTAACATACAAAACAGCAAGCAACCTAGTGAGAGACATCATGAAGTAATTATTGCACTGTCCGTCCCAGTTTTACGTCCGTCCGCTGATCTGTTTTTTTCGTCTGTCTGGTTGCGCATGCACACCAATATGTTTTTTCGAGGAAAAATGTCAAAAACGTACGAAATACTGTGCATAACACTGTGCATAACTTTTCGTACGATTTCATACGAACTGATAATGGGAATATGTTGATCAAGATGACCATTTCTATCAGAATCTGTTGTCATGTCTAATGGTTTTTCAGTACATATAAGTTATGAAGTGTTATTTAAAGAGTTTGTCCCGAGTGATCTCTTTTCAGGAAAAAGAACCAGAGAGAGAGAGCTTCAAGGTGCAGACACAGAGCCTATCTTAAACAACTGTATTAAATGCTGATGTCCACTTGGTTCTTTTGTGCTGCTTTTTTTTTTTTTAGCATAGAAGTCTGCCAGCTCATTCCCCTCCACTCCTATGTGTGCTGGAACCCGATAACAAAGCAACCTGCATCCCATAACTTTTTATTCTGGTAACACATATCAAAAGTAAGATCTTTTCTATATTCTAAATACATTTCCTTAATATTAATCAGAGCCCTGCTAGAATCTGAACAAACAATAACTGAGACAGATTTTCTTCTACCTATTGTAGTGTCAGCATTAATGCCACTACCTCTCCTGTATAAACAGACAAATTATCACTGGGTCGATAATTTTATACAATATTTAGATCCGGGATAACAAGAGCAACTCCTCATCTGACTTTTTGACGCGTTTGAAAATATCTGAAGTCTTTGTATTGTTTTCCTAAGTAACCAATAACCTTATTCTTATCAATGGTTGCTCTCTGCTTTACTTTAAGGAGATGCAAATCTACATCAACCTCTTCAAATAACCATGGAGAAACCTTCATACAGAAATTCAGGATCTAAGTTGTTATTTTTTTGGTCTTGATAGGAAGTCGGAAACTCTTGAGTGTTTGTTTTCACAACGACTGCGAACAATTAGTTAATCAATTTTAACTACGTCCACTCAGAGTTAAGCACATGCACAACAAGTATGAAAAGCTATTATCAGTGGAGCTCCGATTCAACAGGTACTTAAGAAAGTAAAAAAACAAAATTATACTAGTAAGAATTGAGTTTTATACATAGAAATGTTTACCTATTTTAAGTGGCCATTCTGACATTTATCAGCTTGTCTGAAAATGTATTTATGATATCTGAAAAAAAAATGTTCATGGTTAAAATGATGCAAATGCTGACCAGTAGTATTTGGAAGATCCCAAATCAATTTAAAGATATCCAGAATCGTTATCCTGATTTTTTCCCCCAGATATTAGAAATACATATTCAGCAAAACTACTATATATCACAACGGCTTGCCATAGTAGTTGTTACCACAATTATATCACGGGATTATTTCTTGATTGGTAGTAGATCAACGTATCTATTTAGGTGAAATCTTCTGGCAGCAGGTGAAGAGGAAGTCTAAAACCGTTGTTCTCATATATAGAACCTGTGCATCATCTCATGGGTTCCCTAACCCTGAAGTAATTCCTTATGTCCAATCTGAAAATAATGTCAGTAGTACTTCAAGCACTGTAAATATTAGAAAATAAAAAAAATTATCCAAATCGTGCTCATATTAAACAAACAAAAAACAAATAAATCTCATATCCTGTCAACTGGGTTGTAGAATCCTGTCCCTAAATAATAAAATGCACTGCCATAATTAAGATCCTCATCAAAGGAATTTGCAATGTTGTAAATGTAAAAGCTAATGTGTCTCACAGACCTAGTAAATTATATATATATATATATATTTTTATGCACAAAACGATGAAAAAAATGATTAAATCAGGTAATAAAACAGTGTGATTGGCCGTAAGGAGAGCAGAGACACTCTGAGTTTACTGAAGAAAACCTGCTGCTGACCAGGTTAGCTCTAGGAAAATGTTACTACTGTGACTGAAACAGAGGATGAATAAAATCTCTTTGTGAACCGGAAAAGTCAGAGTTTCACTGTATTCAGGTTTAGACAACATAGGGCCGGATCTATCAAAGGTTTGCGTGTATAAAAACGTGAGCTACTTCACTGCGCACGCTAAAAAATGTACAAACTGATCTATCAACAGCGTGCTAAAAGGATTTGGTCTTTAAAACGTGCTAAACAGCGCCTCTATTCCATTTAGTACTTTTTCTGCAATGAATATGCAATATGGGGCGTTTAGTGGGAGGAGAACATGTAAATATATTAATTTAGCACTCGCAAAGTGATTTATCAAGCCTGAAAGCAATTTTGCTAACGGTATC
>NW_015151379.1:17972-21300 GCF_000732505.1 Cyprinodon variegatus | reverse complement strand
TTTTTTTACTGATTAACACTAATTTCATTAAATCACTGCGACCGTGTTAGTTTTAAGTATAAATAATGATCCAGTGATTATAGTCTGGCCTCTCCCTCCATCATCTACTGGGGTAAAAGCATCATAGCAAATGACTGAGTAAAGCCCAACAAGCTGATAAGGAAGTTCGGCTCTGTTCTAGGAACTCCTCTAGAACCTCTGGAAATTATTTTACAAAGAAGGATTTCTTATAAATTGAAGAAGATTGTGGACGACAGTGAGCATCCTCTTCATCAGACTGTTAAACAACAGCATGTCCTCAGTCAGAGGTTTTTCCATATTTGGTGCAAGACAGACCTCTACAGAAGATCCTTCCTGCCTACAGCTATAAACACCTACAGCAACTCAATAAAAAAAAAAAAACCCTATGAGTTACTGCAACATTTCAATTCAGTAGTTTTGAATTTATTTGAATTGAAATAATAGTTTTTTTTTTTTTTTTTTTTACAAGCAGTGAGTTGGTTTTCAATTGAACCAGGCCAGGGTTGGTGAAAGTCCACAGCTTAGCGAGCCTTAGCAGACACCTTATAGGGATGAGGCACTCGTGTAGTTCCAGTGATTCCTTCTGTGCTCAGTGCAGCTGCCTCAGGGACGGAGAACATGAACTTCTGCAATAAGCCCACGAAAAACAGGAACATCTCCATCTTAGCGAGGCCTTCACCGAGACACACACGCTTTCCTGCAGGATGAACACAGCAACACAAACTATTAAATTTGAAAAAGGCTGTCACCTTTTTTTAAAAGTTAGATCTGGAAAACTAAAAACATACGAAAAATGTCAGTTTTCATAAAAAAAATAAATAAAAAACTTTCCTCAATGACAACTAGACTAGACAACTAATAAGACTCCTGTGTTTGTTTCATGTTAGCAGAGTCAATGAAAACTTTCAGAGGTGATTAAAGTTCAACAAGCCCCGCCACCTACTGGAAATAAAAAAAAATAGTTTCAATCAATTTGGCTTTAATTTTGGTGATTTGTGCAGTAAAGTTTTGGTTTTTGCTGTGAAGTTTTAAGGCCAAAAGGTCAGTCAGCTCCTAATTCCCCAAACAAAAATGGTTTAAAATGTTTGTGCTGCTATTGTTCTGAGATAATAACAAAAACTTCTAGAGGTCACTGAAGGTCAACAAGCCCCCCACCGACTTCAAAATAAAAAATTTTTGTCAGTAAATAATTGTGCTGGTTTGTGAAGCATAACTTGAGCAACTTAGCTGTAGTGTCTCGCTTCTGCTCCCTCATTATGTTGCATCTACTGTACGGTTCAATGGTTATTAAAAAATGACAGTGCTGTACCTGCAGAGAAGGGCAGGAAGGCTGCTTTCTTCACAAACTTTCCATTAGCGTCCAGAAAGTGTCCAGGATTGAAGGTGTCAGGAGTTTCCCATTCATTTTTATCAAACAGCACAGAGGTCAACATGGGCAGCACTGATGTTCCCTGAAACATCCACAGATTTATTGGAAAACACTATTTGATACGTTAATAGTATTTGAATGTCAATGAAATGAACCTTTGGAATAAGGTAGCCACCCAGAGTTGTATCCTTAGCAGCAACTCTGAGGCCATTGAGCGGAACAATGTTTCCCATCCTCTGGATCTCATGGATTACAGCGTCAGTGTAAGGCATGTTGGGTCTGTCAGCCATGGAGGGTTGACGAGAACTTCCGATCACTTTTTCAATCTCAGCATGGACCTTCTCTGTAAAATGATTCAGTTTTATAAGAATTAAGATTTGACAAGTCATTTTACATCTCCAATAAAGCAATACATGTTATTTATATTTTTTTTGTTCATTTGAATCCCTTAGAAATGAAGTAAACAACAAAATCTCTGCAGAACATTTTTACTTTGGAAAATAAACTTTTTAACACATTGCTTTTACCTCTGAAAAACAAATATTACTTGGTGGTACAAACTATTTGGACTAGTTTCATATGGGTAAAACAACCGGTTTTAGTAAACAACCTGGATAGCAGGAGGAACATTTACACACTGTAAACTTTTTATATAGCTTTTTTGACCTTGATCCCCTAAAAACAAAATCACAATATTAATTCAGATTGTACCAGAAAATGTCTAAGTTGTGCAAAGTTATGATGGTTAAGACTGAGCAGGAAGGAAAATTACAATATTTAATCTGATGGGAAGGGAAAGGCATACTTAAAAAAACAACAACAAAAAAACAAAAACAAAACATACTTTAAATATATCAATTTGACAAATTTTTAATCTCTCCATCATCAGATCTGCTCACAGTGAACAAATATTACACAGTTATTATAAAACTGTTTTTAGGCTTTATAGGACCTTTATAGAAGTAAAAAATATAATTTATGCCCCTTGGAATTTTTCCCATTACGACCATGAAACTGTTTTAGAGGGATTTTATTTCATGGAGCAAAAAAACTAAACAACCACTGGTAAGAAGAATGATCAACGGTTTTAAACATTTTCATGAATACAAATCTAAAAAAAAAATAGCATAATTCAGTTTTATTCATAATTAGTCCGCATCAAATAGCTTTTAAATTCAATAAGATTAAATATTTATCATTTTTCTTTAATCACTGATTGAAAGTCAACCATTCAGAAGAGAAAATCTGTGAATTTCATAATTAAGGATAGCAAATTCCTTCATAAATCTAAATTTGGACTTTAACTAGACCTTTCTAAGACACTGATATGTTGTAATATAAACCCTTTGATTGTAGCCTTAATTATTTTCCAGCTGAACAATAAGCTCCCATCTCCAAACTTTATTTCTGCTGCTCCTCCAAAGTAGTTGTTTGACTCTTGCCTAATTCTCTGATCAACCCCGAAACTCCAGACGTGATTTAGACGTTGGTTTTTAGGCTAAATTTGGTCGGTCCACTATAGTTTTGATCAAGTCCAGAAATACTTGATGAAAACTGAGCTGTGTTTGGTCGGTCTTGTTTTGTCCCACTTTAGTCCAATAATAGATCTGAAAAGTACGGCTTTTCACCTTTCACTTTTCATCAAAATGTAAACGTTATTTGGATCTCAATCATGTATTTTAAATGTCTTTTCAACCAATCTTTGCTCAGTGGGAAGGCTTTCATTTCCAGCCTATTAGTTTACGTGGATGCTGTTCTCTTTTTAGTTTCTCCACAATGTGACTCCTGATCAGAACACATCTGTTGCTGTTTTAGTTACTAATGAGCTATCTCTATAGTTATGCTGCTATAGGTTTAGACTTCTGGAGGACATAGAGACCCCTTTTTCATCATTCTGCTTCATTCTATCTCTATTCTCCCACTCTGCAGAATCTGTTA
>NW_015151379.1:12176-17085 GCF_000732505.1 Cyprinodon variegatus | reverse complement strand
AAAAACACCTGATAAAAAAAGAGAAATTTCAAAGAGTATAATTTCTTGCAAAAGGTACTGTAACATATGACCCACCTTGCACTTCAGGATGTTTTGCAAGGAAAAGCAACGCCCAAAGCAATGTGGTGGCAGTTGTTTCTGTTCCAGCCAGGAAGAGGTCAAAAGAGCAGAAGGCCAGATTGCTCTCTGTGAAGCCCAGGTTGGATTCCTTATGCTAGACCAAAATATTTACTTGTTAGTTAACCACACTTAGCTTTACAGAAATCCCTATATTTAGAGTGAAATGCATTTTTGGAAAAGTGGTCTACATACATTCTCCATTTCAATAAGGAAAGCGTCAATGTAGTCTCTTGGATTATTGCGATCTAGTTCCTTCTTGTGCTTTTCAATTTCCTCATGAAAAAGCTCCTTTGTAGCATTGAAGTTACTAAAGAGTTTGTTGTGAGGACCTGGCAGATATTGCATCACTTGAGGAAATCCCAGATAAAGCTGTTTGGGATGAAATAAATTATAAAACACTGCCAAACCCCTTTCTTTCTTCATGATATACAGTTAATCTTATATGATTGAATCAGGGACTCCTTCATGGTTCACTGACTTACCTGACCCCATATGCTCCCTTCTATCCAGATCCCCTCAGACATATACCTCAGCATTGTCCTAAACCTGTGGTCATTGTAGTCAAACCTTTTTCCCATAACAAGCTGGCAAATAACATTGGAGACAGCATTGTTGAACAGGCCAGTTGGGTCAAAAGGGTTTCCTGAAGAAGAGTATTAAAGCAAATTAAAACAAAGCTGCCTTGCATGGTTAAATGATGCATGTGACAAACTATCTAACCCACCTTTCTCACTCTCGATTTCCTCCTGCAGGTGTCGGATCTCCTCACAGATGCTCAGCTCCAGCGTGTTTGTGCCGAGGCCAAATGAACGTAAGGTAGATAAAGCAAAGCGTCGCTGTTTCCTCCATATTTCTCCATTGTTGAAAAAAAGACCCCCTGAATATAGAGTAAGTCAACAAAGATGTCAAGGGCCTCCCTTGATGCCAGCAGTTTGTAGACAAATCATTGAAAGCTGATTTCCCACCTGAGGGTTCAGTGTAAAACCTGTCAGCTATCGCATTAGGTGGTCGATCCACAAAGTTCTCTGCTTGTGTCACTATGGCCTCTTTCACCATCTTGTGTCCGTTCAAAATGACCAGGTTTTCCTTGCCAAGGCGAAAGCTGAAGACATTGCCATAGATGTCAGCTAACTGGGAAAACAGCGAAAAGCAAAATATGAACAAAACACTGCAGGAAATTGGTAATATAATATGTTCAACAAGTCAAAATGAAAACAGCGTGAAATGTCCAATAGGGGACAACATACAGATTGACAACGTATGAGCACTAAAGGCAGTTTAAAGAGAGTTCAACAAGATCATATGGTCAGATTGGTTTATTAAAGTTTTTTATCTAAGGAAAACCAGCTATTGCATTGATTCATTAACTAAACTACAATCCCTCACATCAGTCTAGAGAGAAAAACATCCTTTTAATCCGACTGCTACATTTTATTAGCTTAAATTTTAATTACTTAAAATAAACAACTACAGAAAACATGTTCCTATGAAAACTCACATTTATATAGACACAAATTTAATTTGTCTTTAAGCAGTTAGTTTAAAATGCATTTGTAAATCAATACCTTGCTGAAAAAAATGTGTGGATGTTTGCTCTCAAAACTTAGGAGGTTCCCCACAAAGGGGAGAGCTCTTGGTCCTGGGGGATAGTTTGCTGGTTTTCTATTCCTAAGGAAGTCTGCTATCAAAAGAAAGGAAAAAATAAACAAAAGAATTCCTTTCAGGTCCAGGCTTGGCAAAAGGTTGTAAAGCCACATAGTTAGGGGCCCCAAAAGGCAGCAGCAGAGGAAATGCTTGCGCTTATCAAGATCTTCCACAACTTTTGAGGGACTGTGCAAAGAGAAATTCTCATATAACCTGCAGAAAACCCCTCCTCCAGCCTCTCAATGAACCTAACCTGTGTTCTAGTACATGTGTGATGTAACCAACTGTAATCTTACTCCCATGAGGATTTGGTGCAGCCCTGTAAATTTGAAAAAAAAAAAAAACCCTTCCTGGATTTCAAATGTTTCCCCAGATTTTTGTTCTTCATTGTAAAATGAGATTTTTACTCTGAACTGCAAAAGTTTAGAAGAAACTGTCGAGTGGCTAAGCTCTTCTTTCTGCTGTCTTGATATTTTACCAACAGGTTGTATTAAAAAGGTTTTACCTGTTTTAGATTCTGAGTTGATTCAAATCATAAACACATCCTGCATTTTGGTTGTTTTCCCCTGGGGCTTAAAAACAGAAATTATCAAACCATTGTTGAAAAAGAGTAACTTGGAAAAATTGGTCCTGCAGAACTACAGGCCCATCTCAAACCTCTCCATCAGAAAGATTATTTAAACAGTTGTGTTTCAACTGTTAAGTGCCTTCTTAACATGACCGGCTGCTTTGATGTCAACCAGTCAGGTTTCCATGGCAACCACAGTACAGTACAGTACAGAGATTGCCTAGATTAAGCTGTTCATTGACCTCCGTGTAAATTGAGATGCTGCAAGAATAGCAGTGCTGGTATTATTGGACCTCGGCGCAGCGTTTGATACTGTTGATCATCATCTGGAAACCTATTTTTGTAGACTCACTACCTCAGGAAAACTCCAACCCCAGGCTCTCTCCAATCAACAGAAGGACAGCATTCTTGCTCGCTGCATGAGTTTGGAACCCATAGTGTTGGGATCTGGAGCTGTACCACCTTCCTCCAGCAGAGTGCGCCGTGGGTCCTCCTGAGCTGAGCCTCCAACACACCTGTGGCGCATCTCATCATCAGAGACCCAGCGCTATATAACCTGCCTTCAGACCTTGCTTCAACGCCGCAGTGTTGATGTAGTTTGGTTAGCGACCTGAACCTAGTAAACCTGAGAATCTTAGCTATCTCTTGATGAGATAAGATTCTAACTCTTCCTTGTTTTTGCCTCACAGGAATCCTGTCTCTCCTTGAAGCTCTGGATGAGCTTAACCTGCCGAGCCTGCCTTCGTGAGCCAAACCTGAAGACCCTTCTCTGGATTCCCCTGCAGCTCTTGGCTAAGAGCTGGAAACCCAAATCAAGGTCTGCCCTCAAAGTCAGAAGTAAGACGCTGAAGCAGTTATTGGACTCTGCTGAACAAACAGTCTCTGGACCCAACAGTTTCCTCTCTCTAAGAGAAACCCAGACCCCTTCAAGGTATTCCTCTAAAATATCTAGGACTCATAACTCATCAGTCCGTTTGCTAACCGAACTGTCATCCCTGCAGACTCCAGTGAACCTGCCCCCTGACCAGTTCCAGTTCCAGTGCAATATTCATGAGCTTGTGTTTCAATAAACCTTGTTAAACTTTTCATCCAGCCTCCGTGTGTGTTCTGCATATTGGGTTTACTCTGTAACCAATCATGACACATAGATCACGGTGTACTTAAAGGTAAGGCCAGTGCTCAAATAAAAAACACAGCCCAGTTTTCTTATAAGATAGTGACAGTGTATGCTCATGGAGCCAGATTAAAACATGCTGAGTTGGCACAACAACTCATTATCAATGTCATTTGACTCCCCTTGCACCTGAACTTTGTCTCATTCCTGTGGCTGTTCAAATGTCCTGCTGAATAGGGTTCTGATAAAATGTTTTTAGTGTTTTATAAATCATCTGCAATAAAAAACTGCCTTAGCATCTTCATTTTTTACATATGACATTTATTTTTTTCCTCTGCTCCCCGCCGTGAACAGATTTCTCTAGGTGCAGGGTTGGGTACTTCAGTGGGCACTGTCTCATTCCTGGTGGCTGCCAGGGTCGTTCCCCTTAGGGACAGGCCTCGTATGGGCTTAGGTCCCTTGGGGATCAGACTCAAGGTTCTCTTGTCTGCTCTTCTCTGGTGGGTGCGGCCATATCTATGTCTGTCCTCCTGTTGTCCTGATCTGGGGTGCCTCTGGATAAAGGGGCTCACATCGCCTCTTTTGCTGTCCAGGGCCCTGCAGGGCAAGTCTGCAGCCACTCACACCTGCTATTAAGCATACTTTCCTTCTGAAGAAGTTTTGGGAATTATTTATACATGAGCATGCTCATGCCTGTGTTTCCAGGTGTTCACGGATACACACTAATACTAAATATTAAGCTGTATCTATAGATATATAACACCCTGAATAACATTGTGTAATCACCATAGGTTCTGACTTGGAAAAACATGGAAAGGATACCTGCTTCTCTTGAAGCTTTTTTTTTAGTTTACTTCTGTTGTCTGTAGTCTTCTTTTTGCTATAATATTCTGTTTTCTGTTCCTCTCATTTTATACAGGTGTGGAAACAGACACCTAGGAGTTACTGTATATCTTCTGTGTCTATTTTTGCTGTTTTGTTTTATTTTCTCCTATTTCATGCACTCTTTCCTGTCTCCTCTTCTTCTCTCTCCTTAGTACTTATCCCCTCTTTCTTTCTAACCTCTCTTTCTGTATCCACTGTATACGATTTTAATCCCCAAATAATGTTCATAAAGTTTAACATACATATATCAAGTAGGACCTTATGGCAACAGTCATACTGGTTTGCTTGTAAAAGCAAAGCTATTGGGCTATCAGCTAGCCATGGGGCATCTATTCCCAGAACTATATTGGCAAAACAGAAAAAACAAAAAAAAATAAAATAACTATTTTTCTCAGAGGCTAAACTTATGTATTAGTTTTTGAGTCTTCAGTATCAAATAACAACAGTCTTAGACATTTCATGGAAATTACAGTGAAATGATATATGTCTAAATAGGATTATTAGTATGCTTTATATTTTTTCTTTTTTTTATTATAAGACCTTTTAAGTCAGCATCTGTTGCTTTTGACTCTGTTATC
>NW_015151379.1:10043-11745 GCF_000732505.1 Cyprinodon variegatus | reverse complement strand
AAATGTTTGCAAATGTTGGAGTCAATAAAGTGAGTATTGGCAGAACTGGTAGTCATTTTCATGTTATAGGGCTGGGCCGGGGATCTGCTGAAAGTAACTTAAAGTAATCTAATTTACTTACTTTTAAAAGCAAGTAATCAGTAACTTAACTAAGTTACTTTTTAAAGTAGTCAGTAGTAGGATTACTGTTTCAAAGTAACTGTGGCAACACTGATATGATTGTGGGACCGTGGTAACTTGGGAGCCAGAACCGAGCAAGCTGTTTACAGTATTACCGTTAATCCTTACTTGTGGTGTACTTTTGGTGCCTATTAAGCCTCGAGGCAGTTTAAATTTGTCGGTTTTGGTATGCGACTATAAAAGGGCACGTTTTTTAGTCCTGACATTTTGCTTGAGTTCAAAGGGACGTTTTGACTCTGTGGTAGCCTCTGTTTGTCCCTCAACGGAGGCAGACTTCAGTTTAAAGAAGCAGAGCCACCGTTTTGTCTATCCCATATTTCTCTTTTTTCTTTTAATACTTTACGTTTTGCCTCTACAAATGCAGGGTTTGGCTCATATTCACAGTTGGCAACAATATGTCCATCCTCCCCACTGCGAAAGCTGTACCAAGGCTTGGGCCGTGAACTAGGGCAGCTGTGAGAAGGTAAGTTTGGTTCAGGGTTCGCATGGTCAGGTTTTGCGGTTTGGTTCTTCTTAGTTACTGATTGCTTCTTTTGTTTCATAACTGCTGCTTATTGGCTTTTTAAATCAGCAACTTGTTTTTTCAGATCACTTAAAGTGTTTGAAGTTGTTTCCGTGTTAATTTTTGTTTCAGTGACATGTGACACTGCTTTTTGTTTTGTTGCACTGAAGTGTTTCCTCATTCTTGTGCTTTTAACTTCTTGTCTGTTTTCTGCAGTACGGAGAAGAAGTAATAGTTCTGCAAATGTGGGCAGATTATTTTTCTTTAACTCTAACTGCAGTTCTGTCAGCAGGTTATCATCCCAACAGCCCCTTTGAAATTGTTTAAGGAGCTGTCTGTCCCTTTCTCTGGGGTCTACACCTCCCCTGCGTACTGCAAGACTTAGCGCCACCTGCAAGCGATGTAAGTACGCAGATGGTTTTTCCCCAGGATCCTGCAAAGTATTCATGAATCGCACAAGCAATTCCTCACCATCTTCAACTGTGCCAAATGCCGACTCAAGCAGCCTAAGATAATCATCAAGGGATGCATAAGGCCCAAGAGGCCGAATAACATCTGAAGCTGGAGAGAGAAGGCTCTCAAGAATTTTCTGGGTTTTTTCCAAGTTAGAAAGAGATGCTGTTAGAGTGATAATTATAAAATTATTGTGTGGACATATGAAACGTTGAAAGAAAGAGGATGCTACATTTCTATGCTGTGTCAACCAGAAGGGTCATAAACTTTTATGACCTCCAGTCAGAATCACACAGTTGTGTGACTTCCATCCAGCCAGATGGTCAATTCACACTATCTTGTTACCTGCATTCCCCCCAGATAATCATTACTGGGTCTTCTGTTTAAGGCACACCCTATGATGTTGTAAACTGTTAATAAAAGGCTTGGCTATGAAGGGATCTGTGTGAGAAGGTGCTGGTGTTATGTTTCTGGCCTGTCAACTAGTATTTTCATTCCCCTCCCCCTTCTGCTCTGTGCTGCCACTGCTCAGCCTAATTGCCACTGATTCCTCTCACCTGTTTGCCA
>NW_015151379.1:6570-7717 GCF_000732505.1 Cyprinodon variegatus | reverse complement strand
AGACTTGGAGTCACACCATCGCCACGTCAGAGCTGTTCTCCTTCGCCTCCTCCAGAATCATCTGTTTGTGAAGGCTGAGAAATGTGAGTTTCACACTACCCACACCTCTTTTCTTGGTTTCATTATCTCTCCAAATAAAGTGATAATGGACCCTTCCAAGGTTTCTGCTGTTTCTGAATGGCCTACTCCCTCAGATCGTAAACAGTTGCAAAGGTTCCTTGGTTTTGCCAATTTTTACCGCCGTTTTATTCGTGATTACAGCAAGATTGCTGCTCCTCTTCATGCCCTGACGTCTGTGAAGATCAAGTTCTCCTGGAATGAGCAGGCTGAGAAGGCCTTCTCTCGTCTCAAGACTCTGTTCTCTACAGCCCCAGTTCTCCGGTCCCCTGATCCTCAAAGGCAGTTCATTGTTGAAGTTGATGCTTTAAGCACTGGGGTAGGTGCAATTCTCAGCCAACGTGCTTCCGACAATCGGCTTCACCCCTGTGCTTATTTCTCCAGATCTTTGTCCTGCGCTGAACGAAACTATGATGTTGGGGATCGAGAACTGCTAGCCATAAAACTGGCCCTTGAGGAGTGGCGACACTGGTTGGAGGGGGCCAAGGACCCGTTCATTGTCTGGACTGACCATAAAAACCTGGAGTACCTGAAATCTGCTAAATGGCTAAATCCTAGACAAGCTAGGTGGGCTCTATTTTTTGGCCGTTTCAATTTTTCCTTATCTTACAGGCCCGGGACAAAGAACGTAAAACAAGATGCCCTTTCCAGGATTGAGGAGAGTTCCAAATCTGAGGTCAGTGGTCCCACAGATTTTATTCTTCCTGAGTCAGTCCGACTTGCAGCCACCAGATTGGAGTTGGAGAGAGAAGTTACAGAAGCCAACCGAAGTCTTCCTACCCCTGAGTCATGTCCCAGGGATCACCTCTTTGTTCCCGAGAACTTGGTGGACAAGGTGATCAAGTTCTGTCACAACTCCCGCCTATATTGTCATCCTGGTATCGTCAAGACTCTGAAATTGGTTCAAACGCAGTTCTGGTGGCCATCTCTGATCAAAGATGTCAAGGACTTTGTCTCATCCTCCTCTCTGTGTTGCCAGGTCAAGCCGTCTCGGCGTCCCCCTTCTTGACTGTTGCGCTCAGTCCCTATC
>NW_015151379.1:3274-4284 GCF_000732505.1 Cyprinodon variegatus | reverse complement strand
GCCTGCCATCTCCCTGAAATATTTCTGAATGACCTTGGTACAGTAATTAACCCTGACCTCCCTCTTTGCATCACTTCTGGTCAACTTTAGCCTTCGGATTTTGACAGTCAGATTTTAACAAAAAAGACATCTTTATTAGGTCACATTGTCAGGTTTATGTTATGTTTTGTGTTTGAGTATGTTTGAGTATCCAGTTTTGCTTTGCTCCTTGTTTTCTAGTTTTAGTGGGTTAATTCTTAGTTTATTGAAATTTTTTATTCTTTTCTCAGTTACTGTCTTAGTCTTGGTTCTGTTATATTTTATTTTTAGTGTTCAGTCTTGCTTACTCCTTGTTTTCTAGTGTTAGTGGTTTTATTTTGCTGTGTTTTTTGGTTTTTTTCCAGTTACTGTCCTAGTCTGGGTTCTGTTATGTTTTCTTTTGAGTGTTTAGTTTTCTTTTCTCCATGTTTTATAGTCCTAGTAATTTAATTATTATTTTGTTGTTATTTCCAGTCTTCCAGGTTTCTATTTGTTGCTTTCTGTTGCCCTCTTATGTTCTCCTTCTTCCCTAGCTCTTTCCCTCTCTTGTTCTGTGCACACCTGCTCACAGTTTCCTCATTAGCCCCCTCTTTGTCTGAGTCTCCTTTAAAAGCCCTGTCTCTTCAGTTCCCCTTTGCTGGGTCCTCATCATAAACCGTCTAACTTCGTCAAACTTCCTCCAACTCCGTTTGCTTGAGTCTTCCTCGTTAGTGATTTCACTGATGTCTCCATGGTTTCTGTTTCGTTTTGACTTGTTTTCATGTTTGATTCTTTTTGGATTTTTGGACTCCTGGTTTCATGTTAGTTTGGACTTTGTTTTCATTATTGGATATTTTGATAACCTGCCTCAGTTTTCAGTTTCCCTTTCATTAAATCTAAAGAAATTCACCTCTGCCTTCCTGCCTCTGCTTTTGGGTCAACAATCCATAACCAAATCCTGACACACATTTGTCTTTTGTTATGTCTTTAATTACAGTGGAGTGTAAAATAAT
>NW_015151379.1:0-872 GCF_000732505.1 Cyprinodon variegatus | reverse complement strand
ATTCCTAGATATGTTTTTTAGTACAGTTGCCAAACTTACCCAGAGCCATGGATCCCCTGAACATCCATTCCATCTGCACTTAGCAGTAACGATTTTGGGGGATTCTTTATAAATAGGATTGATTTTATTGAAAATAAGATCATTAGCACCCCTCTAACTATGATTGGTTTATCTCTGAATTGTGATGTAGCATCTGAGGTAGCCAAATAATCTGAACTGTGTTTAGACTGCTTTGATCCAGATGAACTTTCAGAGTTAGTGAAACTTTTGTCTTCATCTAAGCTTTCAACTTGTATGTTAGATCCACTTCCAACCGGGTTATTTAAGGAAGTATTCCCTTCGATCTCCTCCATTTTAGATGTGATTTATCTATCCCTGTTACTGGGTTATGTACCAAAGGCTTTTAAGGTTGCTGTAATTAAACCTTTACTTTAAAAAAAAACGTCTCTTGACCCAGATGACTTGGTCAATTATAGACCTATATTCAATCTTCCTTTCTCATCTAACATTCTTGATAAATTACTTGCCAAACAAGTGTACAACCACTTACATCATACTGAACTTTTTGAAGAGTTTCAGTCTCGCTTTAGAGCTCACTGAAATAGCTCTGGTGAAAGTTGCTATTGATATTCTCATGGCCTCAGATAATTGACTTGTATCTATACTTGTCCTGTTGTTATGTTTCTGGCCTGTCAACTAGTATTTTCATTCCCCTCCCCCTTCTGCTCTGTGCTGCCACTGCTCAGCCTAATTGCCACTGATTCCTCTCACCTGTTTGCCAGCCTTCTTAAGCAGGCCTCTCTCTAGTTGACAGTGCCAGATTGCCTGAAAGCCTTGGCTAGTAAGCATTTAGCATTTTGTCTGTCTACCTG